>NC_056610.1:5141124-5441124 GCF_018340385.1 Cyprinus carpio | reverse complement strand
AAGTTCTGCTTACATATTTGAAGGTTTCTATATGATGATTTAGGGTAAACGTCATATTATGCGACTACACATTACTTTACGGAGAGTTTACGAACTACTTACTACTGTATGTCCTGCCTTACGAACAACTGGTGCAACCAAATAATGTATAGACTTAGTTACAAACTAGCAAGTAGTTACTAAGCCTCTAGTGTGGACTTAACACTCTAATTTGAGTAAGAACTTACGAATGGCTGGTGCAACCCTACTCAGGTGTACAGAAAATACGAGCATTTTCATGAATTCGAACGTTTACGTCACAGCGTCTTTATGAACGATTAACACAAAAAGTCATTCTGCTCGTATTTCATGAATGAGACCCAAAGTGTAAATAATATATAGCTCAGTAAAATGTGGATTTGAACCCATGTCGATATGGTCAATTGACAATTCTGTAAGTCTGACTCTCTGCTGCCTACACTATTTATGCTGATGAATGAAATGTGTCTTTTTTAACCTTGTGTTAGGTTATTGGTAGGTGGAGCCAGTCTATGTGTGGAGCTAATGTGAATAGCACTTGCCAACAAGTGCGCTATTTGCATTTGATGTAAAGCCCCACAAATACAATAATGATTCAGTGAAAGTTTGGTCAAACTGAATCATTAAAAGACGCAGCCTAAATTATTCATTAGTGAATCAGAATACACTTGATTGTTTTTGTTAGGACAGGATGTGTGTAGTGCTTTTATCTCATCAAATTCAGACTGCAAATTTACATTCACAAATCAGGACAATATGAATTTTTTTGGTGCTAGAGATTCAACATCACAGCTTACACTGACAGAATCATGACAGCAACTGTACTCAAAAATGTACAATACTCCCCATCTCTAATTAACATTAGCATAAATAAAATGCATGGCATGGCTGGTCAAGGTCAAGGTCAACTATATTATCCACAGAGGGCAATTTGTTACACAGTGAGCAGTAAATCATACAATCAACAAATCAATCACCCACCACCACAACACACATACAAAAACAAAGACTTCCTTTAACAATATACATACAATTATTAGGAATTTAAAAGACCAATGGTGTCATGGCTGGATAGAGAGGCATACACAGGAAGAACGATTCAGAGATTCTTTATTTACACAAACTGAAGGAGAGCTTTAAACAGTAAGTTTTAAAACTGAAACATAACTTTAGCTCTTGAAACTGAAGTGTAACAGTCCTTATCGTAATCCTCTTCTGGAAGATCCAGCAAGACGGTGGGAGACACAGAGCCACGGAGATCCAGAGTCATGTGGAGAGGCATGAGGTAAGGTATGCAACCTTAAGACCAGTCAGTAAGATACTGAGGTGAGTGAACAGATATAGTGCTCAGGTAAGTGACATCAGGTATTCGTAATTAGTAATCTAGTGATTGTGAATGGGTGTAGATGGCTGGTGTGGCTGGTGAATCTGTGACAGTACCCCCTCCCCCATGTGTGTCTCCTGGCTCTCATGACCAATGGCGAGAACGACCCTAGGAGCGGGACGATCTGGGTGCGACTGGTGGAAGTTGGAGATGATTGACAGATCCAGAATATCATCTTTGTCCACCCATGATCTCTTCTAGGGACCGTACCCCTCCCAATCCACGATCCTGGCACCGGCCGCCCCTCCATCGGGATCTCTTGGACTCTGTAGATGGTATCGTTGGGGTCAACCCCGGGAGGAGGAAGTATCTTGTGCTCTGCAGAAGGAGGGAGAAGTGGATTAGTGAAAGGTTTCAGCAAAGACACATGGAAGGTGGGTGAGATGCGGTAGATGTCTGGTAGGTGGAGCTCATATGTGACCTCATTAATTTGCCTTGTGATAGGGAAAGGACCAACATAACGGGGGCTTCCTGCTGGGCAGCCGGAGATGAATATCTCGAGTGGAGAGCCAAACTCGGTCACCTGGTTGGTAAACAGGTGTGGGTGCTCGACGGGCACTGCACGTGCTGCCTGCTGGAGATGGACATGTGCTGAGTCTCATACCCTCTTGCTCTCACGGAACCAGAAGTCAACTGCGGGGAGTTCCGAGGCCTCTTGTGAACACTGTGGGTGAGAGAATGGGTTCCAGTTTATCTGGTGAAGGATCTGGTTGGTGAAGTCATGATAAAGCGTCTGCTTTGAGGTTCTTATGCCCAGGGCGGTAAGTTACTGTGAATCAGAAACGAGTAAAGAATAGGGCCCATCAGGCTTGTTGGGGATTGAGACGTTTAGCTTCACAGAGGTATTGGAGGTTCTTGTGATCAGTTACGACTTTGAAGGGATGTTGAGCCCCTTCCAACCAGTGCCACCACTCTTCCAGCATGAGTTTGATGGCCAGTAACTCGCAGTTCCCGATGTCGTAATTCTGCTTCGCAGGGTCATCTTCTTGGAGAAGTGTGCGCATGGATGGAGTACGGGTGGTTTACCCTTCCTTTGAGATAATACTGCACCTACTCCTAGAGTGGAAGCATCCACTTCCACCAAGAAATGATGGTTAGGATCTGGATGGGTTAGAGCTGGAGCGGTGCAGAAAGAGGATTTGAGCTGCAGAAATACCTGTGTGGCTTCAGGCATCCAGGAGAGGTTCTTGGGCTTCTGACGGAGGAGAGAGGTAAGTGGAGCCGACCGTTGACAATAATGGGATATGAAGCGCCGATAGAAGTTTGCAAATCCCAGGAATCTCTGCAGCTCTTTGACCATGAGTTGTGGCCATTTCCTTACTGCTTCCACCTTGTTCTGGTCCATTTGGACTCCCTCTGGTGTGATAATGTAGCCCAGGAACTGAATGGTGGTTAGATGGAACTCACACTTTTCCTGCTTGAGATAGAGGTGGTGCTCGCGGAGATGTTGGAGTACCTGGGAAACATGCTGTTGGTGTTCCTTGAGATTGGGTGAGTAAATGAGAATGCCGTTGATGTAGATGATTATGAATTGATTGAGCATATCATGGAAGATTTCATTCATGAAGTTTTGGAAGATGGATGGTGAGTTTGAAAGGCCATATGGCATTACCAGGTACTAGTAATGCCCAGATGGTGTTATGAATGCGGTTTTCCATTCGTCTCCTCTTCGAATGTGGACTAGAGCACTGCGCAGATCTAGTTTCAGATCCGGGCACCACAGTGCTCCTCCAACGAGGATGGCACCAGAGGGAGTGGATAGGAAAAATTGATGGTTTGGGAGTTGAGTGCTCGATAGTCGATACAAGGGGCGTAGGCCTCCATTCTTCTTCACCACAAAGAAGAAACTGGATGCTGCAGGAGAAGTGGAAGGACAGGTGAACCCCTGATGTAATGCCTACTTGATGTACTCTTCCATAGCAGCACGCTCCAGGATCGATAGGGGATAGACATGTCCCTTAGGTAATTCTGCCCCAGGCAGCCGTTTGATCGCACAATCCCATGGATGCGGTGGAAGATGTGTTGCTGCGACCTTGCTGCACACATCCTGGAACACCCTATTAGGCAACTGGAATGTGGACTGAGCTTTGTGAAGCTGGGCTCTCAACAGTGGTAGAGCAGAGCAATATGGAGAGCTTAGCTCGGCCTGGAAGAGGGAGATCTGCTAAACATGTCCTGAAACAGGATTCACTCCACCAAAGTATTTTCCCGGAGTTCCAGTAAATGTCAGGATTATGTTTAGCCAGCCAGGGATGCCCCAGGATGATATCTATGGTAGCCTCCTCCAGCACCAGGAACGAAATCCGTTCAGCATGGAAGTTTCCAATGTGAAGAGTGACTTCCGGGGTGCGAAGCCCTTGCTCAGCAGTTTTCCTTGAATATTGGAGATTTGGTAGATGGTGGAATTACGGTGTCAAGGGAGCTTGATTTCCTGAAGCTCCCGAATCCACTAAGACCTTGAGTGGAAAAGAGTGGTTCATATACATATCAATTTGAGGCATACTTGAAACATCAGGATGAATATGGACTGTACAGGAGAGCAAGAGGTGCTCCTGGGACCCACAGTACAGACAGAGCCCTCTGATGACTCGGCGAGCCCGTTCCATGGTTGATAGGTGATAACGGTTAGTTTAAATCGGCTTGGGTGCTCAGTGAAGTGGCAGTGTATGAGGAATCCTCGGTGTGACAAGCGGTTAGATGTTTCTTTGCAGAAAGCTCTCTAGACCCACAGTGTCTTCATAGATGGACATTGGCTGTTTGATTGAAGGGTTGAGACGACATCGGAATGCTGATAGAAGTGGAATCAGGTGTTCGTAATTAGTAATTTGGTGATAGTGAACGGGTGTAGGTGGCTGGTGTGGCTGATGTGGCTGGTGAATCTGTGACAGATGGCAGCTGGTATAAAATAATTTTTGAATCTAGCAGTCCTACATAAAGAGACATACAGTACTGTCATGTGATCTCAACATGACAGAACTTATGAAAGATGATTGGTACCTCTTCATAAATGTAGAATAAAACATTTGTAGAATTAATCTAGAAGTTTTTGTTTGTTTGTTTCTTGAAGACCGATATGTCTGGAGTCTCATCACACAAATTAATTGTATATTTCAAAAAGTGTCTTTTGTAAGACACTTAATTGAGGTCTGTTCCATGACACTAACTGAATAAATAAAAATGAAACAATCCCACATGCATATAAAAAAATGATGTGTAACTTTTAACTTCTATCATTGTTAGAGAAGCACCGAAATGAAAATTCTTGGCCGAAGCCGAACAAAATGAAACACTGAGTCGAATGCTCAATACCGAAAAGGTTTTTTTTTTTTTTTTTTTTTTTTTTGCATTTTTTCCCCATGTAGCTTATTTTGCCTTTTTTTTGGCATTTTTTTTATTAAATAGCCAAAGAGTGCTTTTTATTGTTTTGTCTTGCTTTTCAAATAAAATAATAATAATAATAAAAAAAACAATTACAAAAGAACAATTAAAAAATATTTACTTAACTCTGGAAATTTTTTAACATTCTAGCAGACATTATACCAACAAAGCACAATTTAACTTAAAATTAATAAGTTAGTAAAATAATATTTTTTTGGCCATTTTTGAGACTTGAATCAGGCATGTATTTTTTACTGTACAAATAAAGACAGCCTTGCTGAGCAGAAGAGAATTCTTTTAAAACATTAGAATATATTACATATCCCAGTTTGAACACTATTTGTATGTTATAATAAATGTATTAATAGAGCTGTTGTAGGGTAATTATTATTATCATTATTATTGTCTTTTTTATTTTATTTTACAGAACAACAGTGAAATTACAATACTATCATTTATGAATGTTAATGGAGTTGTTGCTTTTTCTCTGCTTTTATTTTGGCAGAAACCCACAGGAAGATCTCAGTGCTTCTTTTTGTTGACAACAGCATGCAGATTTATAAATGATTCTCATTACGAATTGTTCGGTACATATTATTTGGTCTTTTTCGCTTATTCGGTTTAAATAATTTTGGTAGCTGAACATTCTGTGCATCCCTAATCATTGTTGTAAAGTGTCATGTATTATTGCTATTGAATGATCATTAAGACTACAGTATATGTTGTCCTCACTGTGTGTGGAATTGAACTGCTGGTTTCGTCTGGCCAGAGGAGAACTGGCCCCCCAACTGAGCCTGGTTTCTCCCAAGGTTTTTTTCTCCATTCTGTCACTGATGGAGTTTTGGTTCCTTGCCGCTGTCGCCTCTGGCTTGCTTAGTTGGGGACACTTCATTTACAGCGATATCGTTGACTTGATTGCAAATTATTGCACAGATACTATTTAAACTGAACTGAGCTGCATGATGACATCACTGAATTCAATGATGAACTGCCTTTAACTGTCATTTTGCATTATTGACACACTGCTTTCCTAATTGATGTTGTTCAGTTGCTTTGACGCAATCTTTTTTGTTTAAAGCGCTATATAAATAAAGATGACTTGACTTGACTTGACTTGTGTACCATCACCATCAACAATGCTTTCATTGCCATCTGATAGGAATCCACTGCCAGAGTGCCATGTCGTACACTCCAGTGCTGTCAGTCTCTGCTTCAGATGCTGTTGGGTCGCTGTGTACTCAGCCAGTAAACGAGCAAACCGAGTCTATGGTATTTCAAGAGAAGCTTCCAGCCTCTCCACTTTCTCCTCAACCCATTCTTGTCAAATTCAACCTGTGTCCAACTCCTCCAGCAGACCCTCCTTTAGAAGGATCTCTCTTCCCCTCTCTTCCAGAGCTTTCTTAGCATCCAGATACTCCATTACAGCCTCCATCAGGTCATCCTTTGACAAACAGTAGAGGTCAGAATAGCCAGTGCTTCGGATGTTAGCTGTGTGTTGGTTGCCCATTTTGCTGCCTTTGATGTTGAGGATACTAATCTCACCAAAGCAGCTGCCGCCCGTCAGGTGTGCATACTGGGTCACCCCATCATCAGCCACAACAGCAAGGTGACCCTCTTTGATGATGTACATCTCTTTTCCTATGTCTCCCTTTCGGCAGACATAGTCTCTGGGACTGAAGACCTGTGGCTGCAGCTTGAGCACCAGTTCCACCAAAAGCCCAGCTTCACAGTCCTGGAAGATACAGACCTTCTTCAGTGTATCCAGGTGCATATTGATAGCAATCTCAGCCAGTAGTTTGTTGGGCAGATTCTTAAGGACATCCTGCTCATCAATTGCTTTCTTGTTGGTCCACAAGTAGTCGAACCATTTGATGACTCTGGCTTCAAGCTCTTTGCTGATTTTTCTGAACTGCATGTAGCGTTTGATGTCATCAACGTGAGCCTAGAACTCAGTCCGTTTGGCATTCATGTTTGATATCATGGCTCCTACATTACCAACAATGGTGGCTAAAATGAGAACGCCAACAAGGAAATCAAAAACAACAAAACGATACTCCTCATCCCGCACCGGAGCTGGCATTTCCCCAATGGTCGTCAAGGTGAGGGTTGACCAATAGAGGCAGTAGGCATATCCTCGAGTGAGTGCCCCAAACTCAGGATCAGAGATGTTTGGGTAGACCCACTGGTCAGATCCAAATCCCAGAGACTTAGAGATGGCAAAGTAGATGCAAGCATTCCAGTGAATAATGACTAGGATATAGAGCACCTAGCTGCAAATTCTGAATATGTTGAGGTAGCTTGTGTGGGTCTCAGTGCGGTCGAAGAACTCAAATAGACGTGAGAAGCACATCAGTCGATTGAAACACAGCTCTGGCACGTGAATGCTAAATGGCGATGTAGGCTAGATCAGTGGGTAGTATGGATAGCAGGTATAGCTTGAATTGCATTGTGTGAACATAGCTTTCTCTTAACTTGGTTAGGTCCTTCTCCAGAAGACCTTGCTCAAGGAAACCTATAGTGAAGAAAAACATTGTCAGATCTTCATGATTACTCATATTCACTGTACCAAAAATGCCTTATGAATTGTTAGAGGAAAGTGTCACAGCAACTCCAAAAACATGATAGATGCTGTAAGATTCTGACCTGTTCTCAGTCTCACACAGGTGTCCAGTATATAAATGACTTCAGAGAGATTATCCAAAACCAGCCACAGAATGAAGTTCCTGGTTTGAAGATCATCAAAGCACGCCCTGTGTTTGGGATATAATTAATAATGAAACACCATCAGCTTTAGTCAGGACTAACCCTTTCACACATGACACAAAAACACTTTTTTACATGAATCATCATCAAAATAAGAACATAGATCACACACACTTGCTCTTGAGGTCTAATTATACCGCTTGGATTTAATGGAAGAACAGCTACTACAAATACCTTCCTCACAAACCCTACATGCAGCATTCAGAATCCAAAATGAGTAGGTCTATTCTTTCCTCCTCTTAAAGTATTCAGATTATTTTACTGTATAATTTACTGGCTAGTTTTACTCTGGAATCACTGGATTCATTTAAGAATCTTAGCTCAGAATTGCTTTTGATGTTCAGTACTTCAGCTTTAAATTTTCCAAAAACAGACATTTAGTTTGTTTTACCTAGCCACCACAAAGCACCAGTTGTACAATACAGCTGTGGCAATTACAAACAGCCAGCGGTAGTACAGGTCATCAGCATGTGCCAATATGAAAACATCAGCCTTTTCCTGGCAACCAGATGCATTTCAACATTGTATGTGGTTGCATGTGTGTTAGACTAGGCAATAGAGATTTTATACAACTTGGCACTGTTGCTTCCATCATGATCGGGTCTACTGATGCTTGTCCGACTGGGAGCAATTCGGAGTTCAGATCCTCTGAAGCGCTCTAAGAAAGAATCTGGCCTTTCTTCTTCCTGAAGGCTTTTATGGGCCCATTCTCTAAGAGTGACCACCATACTCACCAGCCTTGGAAACAAAGGGAACTAATTAATCAGTGTGGAAATACCAATCTTGAGCAATCACATTCTTCTAGAATTGTATTTCAAGAGTTTATTTTCTCACCCAGTCTTAACAGTAATAATGGTAAACGATCCAGAGACTTGATACTTGACACTTGTAAGTTCTGATGAGTTCCTTTAACCACATTGCTACCAAGGCACAGCTATCTAATGTCTTGATCTTCGGTCAAACCATTTCTGGAGCAGAATCTCCCAGTGTTACACCTAATAACCTTCTTCAAGTTCCCCGTCTACAGATATGGTGAACTTTGAAAGGTAATTATCTTTCCCAAATAATCTCAAAATAAGTGCTTTGTCCTTTTGTTATGGGGTGTTCTGTATTGTTCAGAAATTGCTTGTTTCATTTGGCTCAAAAATTCTAAACTTGACCAGTGTTTCTTTTTTTGTGCCATATAGATTTTCTTTGTTTAACTTTAAGCTGATGATGATAAAAAGACAGAGGAATTAATTGAAAACAACTATACCCACATTCCTTCTTTAATGATTTACACATACTGTTCATCCAGTCTACAAAGTGCCAATAGCATCATCATGCTCTATGGATAAGTATTGTGTTATATACACCAAAGGTGCTCTTTACACAGAACACATTTTTGTGTTATAAAATGCAGTATTCTGCACAGATAGCCTTGTGGACAGCATGCCGATATACCGTGCTGTTGTGCTATGGGCGTCCTGAGTTTGAATCCATACCTGTCAACACTCCTGTTTTCCCCAGGAGTCTCCCGTATTTCACACCCATCTCCCACACCCCTCACGTTTTGTTATTTCTCTCTCGAAACTCCCCTAACTTGCGTGGCACAAATCTCGTAATATATGAATGATCACATCAATATATTATCTCAAGGTTGTCCAGTTGCCAGATTTTGTGTGAAATGCATCCTACTCGCACAATCGATACATCATTAAAATTTTAACCCATTTGTGACCTCAACCTGGCATCCTAAAACCCAGTTGCGCTGTTGATCTCTGTGCAGGTAGCAGATGTGGGAATCAAGCGAAATGGGAGGATTCACGAGTTCACACTTACATATAATTAGCTGAAGTATGTAATGCATATTTGGCGTGCTGTCCGTGGAAGGGCTCCGAGCTCGGGAATGGCCCGAACCTAGAGTACCCCCCCCTACATAAGTGTAAAATGAAGGGGTGGAGGAGATGGGGTGGAGGGGGGATGCTGATAAACAGTCAATGGATAGGGGTAAGTCAGCTGTATTTATACCCTAGTGTTGATTATCTTAAGTGAGCTCCATCTGTGCTAATTAGGCTAAGTATCTGACGTGCTCCTCCCGAACCTTGTTAATAAAACATCATTTCACGAGTTCACACTTACATATAATTAGCTGAAGTATATAATGCATATTTGGCGTGCTGTCCGGGGAAGGGCTCCGAGCTCGGGAACGGCCCGAACCTAGAGTACCCCCACAAAAAGGCAATAGCAAAAGGACAGCCGCCAGACTAAGGACCCCCCCACAATAGCATTGAGATCTGGCGGGGGCTGATATTTGGAAAGTCAGCTGGTTGGCAGGCCGGAAGAGCCTACGTATTCCGGTGGGAATGACTTGTACATTTGGAAAGGTAGGCCCTACCGGCTGCTGGTATTGAACTACGTGATTTGTGGCGCCCGGTCGGGAGGGCTCGAGCCGTTGCTCAACCGGAGCACCTCACTGCATTGGAACGGATGAGCCCTACCGGCCGAAGAAGGAGGAGCAGCGTGATTGAATAGCCCGACCAGATGGGCCCGAGTTGCCTCGACTGGAATAGGTCACAGTGTTGGCGTACAGGCCCTACTGGCTGATGAGCCCCTGCTAATCAGTGGGCAACCAGGGCAGATAACTGACCGAGAGGGCCCATGAAGCCTCCGACTGGAGATCAAGACTCAGGACGACGGACGTGTAGGTCCTCTCAGTTGAGCAGATAAACAGGCTTTGGGCCGACGGCAAAGAGGACTCTAGCGACATCCGACGGGAGATCAATACTCACGGCATCAGATGGATAAGACCTGTTTGTGGGCAGCAAGTAAAGAAACCCAACCGGGAGCACTCTCGCCGACATCTGACACGAGCACAATGTTCAACGGCATCAGACGGGTAAGCCTCACCGGCCAGGGAGCGGGAAAAGGAAAACCCGACTGCGCGGGCTCTCGCGGCATCCGATGGGAGATCAGGGCATCGAACGGGTAAGCCTCACCAGGCGGGGGGAAAAGATTTGGACAGCGTTTGGCAGGAGGTCAAGACTATTAACGTCGTACGGCTAAGCATCGCCACCCGTCAAACAGGAACGAAAAGTTAGGTAGCCGTGAGACTCTCGCCGACGTCCGATGGGAG
The DNA here is from genome assembly GCF_018340385.1 of Cyprinus carpio. Lineage (NCBI taxonomy): Eukaryota > Metazoa > Chordata > Actinopteri > Cypriniformes > Cyprinidae > Cyprinus > Cyprinus carpio. Next base: position 5,430,466 of record NC_056610.1, on the reverse strand, counting down.
CTCAATACTCAAGGCATCGAACGGGTAAGCCTCGTCGACCGTAGAAAGGAAAAGGTAAGGTTGTCTAGCCGGGAGGCTCTTGCCGACATCCGATGGGAGCTCAATACTCAAGGCATCGAATGGATAAGCCTCTCCGGACGCAAGATGGAAAGGTAAAGTTGTGTTGCCAGGAGACTCTCGCCTGCGTCCGATGGGAGCTCAATACTCAAGGCATCGAACGGGTAAGCCTCGCTGACCGAAGGAGGAAAAGGTAAGGGTGTGTGGCCGGGAGGCTCTCGCCGATGTCCGATTGGAGCTCAATACTCACAGCATCGGACGGGTAAGCCTATGTTGACCATAGGATGAAAAAAGTAGTCTAGCCGGGAGACTCTCGCCGACATCCGACAGGAGCTCAATACTCGCAGCACCGAACGGGTAAGCCTCGCCGACCGTAGAAAGGAAAAGTAATGTTGTCTAGGCAGGAGGCTCTCGCCGACGTCTGGTGGGAGGTAAATACTCGCGACATCAAACGGGTAAGCCTCTCCGAACATAAGATGGAAAGGTAAAGTTGACTGGCCAGTATTTGGCCAGACAGTGAAGCTTTTATTAATTTATTTATTTTATTTATTTATTTATTTATTTATTTTAAAATAAGGGAGTGTAGCCGGGAGGCTCTTGACGGCATCTAGTGGGAGCTCAATACTCACGACACGGACTGGTCAGGTTCGCCGGTAGTCGGATGGAAAGGCCAAGATCGCTTGACCAGGAGGGCTCTTGCAGCATTCGACGGAAGTTTAATACTTACTGCGCAGACGACTAAGCAACACCGATAGTTGAAAGAAAAACATTCGCTCAACCGGGAGAGCTCTTGCAGCACCTGCCAGGGAGTTCAATACTAAGAACAATTTGGGTTGTCTAAATGGGTAGATGCTATGAGGATTACTTTGTGTAACTGTTTAAAAATCCGATGAGCTGCTTCCGATAACGTGTCAGAAAATCTTGGTGCGGTCTTTGCATTCGAAAGTTAAGTGTACAAAAAATTAAATAATAGAATTTCCTGTGCCAGTGTACCCAAAATAAGTGTTATGAATCTGGATGCATAGGCATAACTCTGAAATCTGAGGTGATGTCGACTTTTGCCAGCCAAGTGCTAAGACCCATGACATATATAAGGTTTTTTCTTTTTTTTCTTCCTCTCCCAGAATTTCAGAAATCATCAAGAGTAATCGAGGTGATTGTGTTTCAAAATAGCAAGTTATACGGAGCTGACGGATCGATTAGGAGTTTCTTACCCCAGAATTTTCCAAGTAGCCACTCCATTGGCTAATGCAAAACTGAGAAGGCGGGGCATCGAAAGGGCTGATCGTTAGCCTTAAGCCAAAAATATCACGGTTTTACAGTTTTTTTTTTTTTTTTTTATTAAATAATATATATAAATGACTGGGTAAGTCAGTTGGTTTGTTTCTTTGATATGTTTCCTAAAAAGGAGAAGGAAAAATAAATAAATGAAGACTGACATATTTATTTAACCTAAATATGTAATTACAGTTAATTTTTGTTATATAATTCATGTACATATCATTTCATATCATTTAGTTATATATCAATAATCATATGCATAATCTGATTTAATAAGCAAAACCAGAATGTTCTCCCAAGCTTTGTGAAATTATACCACGTAAACTTTTTATTAGACAGTCAGCTCCCCTCAACACGTTCATATAAACCCCCAAATCAGTATTGGGGATTTTCCTCCAATGGTTTGTGCATCATGAACAGTGAGTGATCTGCCTGCTGCGGTAAGTCAAAAAAGTTTTTTTTGTTTTTTTTATTTTTTACATCAAGAGGGCTCGGATGAAAAAATGGCAACTTTTGATGTCCACCTTCAAGGATTTATGATTGCCGTAGCACCTCTGTTGTAAAGAATTGTTTAAAAATTCAAGATTAAGTGTACATTTGAATTAAATGTTTAGCCAAATGAGGATTAAATTGCACAGTCACATGGAGAAACAATCATTGGAAAGTTGGTGCCCTTTGAAGGCTTTTGACAATGCATGTACATTATGTTGTTTAAAGTACGTTAAGTTTGTTCAATAGAACGGTATCGTTAATTGCTTTTCATACCTCATTTAAACCGATCACCGAGGCCTCATTGCTATTATATATGTATTTCAGGTAATTTTAAAGGCTATTGTTTGATAAGGGCCAGGGTTTTTTTATTTTTTTTTTCTCCCCTCTTCTCTGTAGAAGTGCACTGCAGTGGCAGTGGAGAAAATAGGGAAAAGCTCCTGTGGGAGTGGAGAGATATAGATAGAGGCTCCTGCGGGAGCAGACACTGCAGCGGCAGTGGAGAAATATAGATAGAGGCTCCTGAGGGAGCGGACACTGCAGGGGCAGTGGAGAAAATAGGGAAAAGCTCCTGTGGGAGTGGAGAGATATAGATAGAGGCTCCTGCGGGAGCAGACACTGCAGTGGCAGTGGAGAAATATAGATAGAGGCTCCTGCGGACACTGCAGCGGCAGTGGAGAAATATAGATAGAGGCTCCTGCGGGAGCGAGAACTGCAGGTTTTTTTTTTTTTTTTTTTTTTTTTTTTTTTAAACGTGCAACTTTAAGGTTATTAGGTTTAAAACACGTGCATTTCCTCTTAATAACGCGAAGAAAAAAGTATTGAAAAACTAGCCGATGCGCACGTTGGCTAGACTTGGAGAGACGTGCCTAATACTCACGTCACATGTGAATTAGGTTGTACTTGTTGATTGTTTCTTAGTGGTAAACCTTATTTTTAGCTGTACAAAACAGTTGGTTTTGCTGCTTGATATTGACAATTGATGTGTCCTATCATTATTTTAATCTGTTATCTTAATAAAGAACACTAGTTTGTACTGCAAACAGTTTTGCTGTTTACTGCACGTTGTTATTCTCCTCGTTATTTACCTATAGCGGCTAATGAAATGAAAGTCTCACCAATAGGCTCACTTCCGCGTTGAGGAAAAAGGTGGATAATCGATAGTCGTTTAGGTACATAGCTGAAGTAATTTTCTCGCAAATCAGTCTTTCATCCGTTTATCTGAGTGAAGTGTAATTTAAAATACAGGAAATACTCGCGAAATTAAGAAAATCTTAGAAATGTATTTGTATTCTACAACGTTTGTGACGTGGCTGAAAATAATATCAAGATCCTTGTGTCACAACGTCTTTAACAACTTTCAGCAACCAATGACACCTTTTAGCGACTTACCTAAAAATGTATTTGCGACACAGCCTGTGCCGCTAGCGCGAGAGCTTGAGGCCCGGCTGCATGATGACGCTGCGGCCGGATGAGCCACGGTAAAAGGTTGAGTCGAAGCGGGAAGCCAGTGAGGAATTAATCGCCTTTTTCCTCGGGATTACATGCGGTCCACTTCACGATTGGAGGAATTGTAGGCACAGTCTAAAGATAAAAGGACGCCGGGGAAAAATTGGACGTGACGCCGGTAGATGCGAGGTTAAGCCTCGGCGTCGTGGGGAGCATGTGCTGGTCGAGCAGAGCGGCGGCCGCAATAGAGCACGGAGCTTACGGCGGTGTCTGGCGGAGAAGGCGCGATCCTGGACCCGGTATTGGCCAGAGAACTGAAAAATCCCCAATATAGACCTCGTCTTCTAAATGAGAGAAGCTGAGTCTGCCATATAATGGCAAAAGGTGCAAACCGAATGCTGATAAGATCCGTCAATGGATAGGGGAAAGTCAGCTGTATTTATACCCTAGTGTTGATTATCTTAAGTGAGCTCCACCTGTGCTAATTAGGCTAAGTATCTGACGTGCTCCTCCCGAACCTTGTTAATAAAACATCATGAAGACTCGGGTCAAAGATTATGAGGTCAAAACACTTTCAAATGTTCAAAACATTAAACATGCACTGGTAAATTTTTCACAATAAGGTATATCACATCCATTTAAAAAAAAAAGATAGGGTGTTTTTAAATTACATATTCTATGATATAAATGTTATACAGTATAAAAAGATATTAAAAAGATATTGACTTTATATTATATGTTCTGTCCACTTAAAGGGATACTCCACCTCAAAATGAAAATTTTGTCATTAATCACTATGTCGTTCCAAAGCCGTAAAAGTTTCGTTCATCATTCGGTGATTCGGAGAGACAGAGGAGTGAAATTGTTGAATAAAGTTGTTATTTTGTTTTCTTCGTGTATAAAAAATATTGTTGTCGCTTCATAATGTTACGGTTGAACCACTGATGGCAGATGGACTATTCTGACGATGCATTTCATACTTCCCTGGACCTTGACAGTGTATTTTACTTGGTAGTCTATGGGACAATCACAAGCCTCCCGGTTTTCATCTAAAATATCTTAAATAGTGTTCCGAAGACGAACAAAGCTTTTGCGGGTTTGGAACGACATGGGAGTAAGTGATTAATGACAAAACTTTAATTTGGGGTTGGAGTATCCCTTTAAAGTACAACACTACAAAATACTACAAAGATTGTGTTTTTCAACTGTAAAATTCACAATTTTTTTATTCAAGTTCGAAAGCAGGCCATACTTGAATAAATCCAAATGAGCTAAAGAAACTGTCTGTAAATGCCGCTCACCTTGACAGCACCCCTCTGCCATGGAAGGAGTTCTGTGAGTTCAGTCCACACAGTTCGAGGGTGGCCACTCGCTGTAGAGTAATTCTGATGAAGTGTCATCACATATGGACTGACCACTGCATTGGCAAAAGAGTCAAATTGGGGAGTTTTACAGACTGACAGACTGTATCTGACCATTAGACAACTGATGGTAATTGTTGAGTTAAAAAATAGCTGTAACCGCGATCTTACCAGCTGAGAGTGCTATCAGCACGCTCTGACTCATCTTCAACAGACATCTTCACAGACAGTCTGTGAGCTGATAAATACATGCTCTCCACCAACATTTGGCTGGTCATGCTGTAAAAGAGTTTGTCTTGGAATAAGTCCTGTCTCCATTCAACAACTACATGCTCTAAATCACAATAATTTCCTCCATCCAGCTGCATTTGAATGCAAGAATATGTCCTTAATTTTGTTCAAATTTGTTTTTTCTTTGCTTCAAATCTACATTTAATTTTATTAAAACAGTAAAACAGTAACATTGTGAAATATTATTGAAGTTAAAAAAGAACTATTTTCTTTAAGTAATATATTTTAAAATGTACCTTATTCCTGTGATGCCAATGCTGCTTTCTGGTGTACAAGTTCAAGCAGATATTTGATTGGCACACTTTGCTTGTATGATCATATAATAGATTTGATTAAAATTAAAATACAGTAATACTGCAATGCAAAAATACTACACTATTTTTCGTGGAAACTGTGATACATTTTAAAAAAGATTGTTTGATTAATGGAAAGTTCAAATAACAGCATTTATTTGAAATAGAAATGTTTTGTAACATAAATGTCTTTACTTTTGATCAATTTAATAAATAATATTTCATTCTAATTCCACACAATTGACTGGCAGTATACTGTATACATTTAATCACTATATGTAAGTTGACTGGCCTTGATAGTTTAAGATTTGGCCAATTGTCCTTTTGTGACAGTGGCCCCCCAATGTCTATGGAGACTATTGCGCTTCATCTGGCAGTAAGTAGGAAAAAAAAATCCTTAAATTTCCATGCACACATAGCAGCAATTCCTGAGAATTTGCTTGGCTGCAGTTTAATTGAAAATTGTTAAAACTGTAAAGTTATGGGCAAGGCTCTCAAGGATTTAAAAGTATTGTGATTATAATTTGACCAGAAGTGACCTTAGAATCCAGATCATTATGTCTGTGTTTCAAGCCATTGCTTTAGCACTGATCATCAATGGATCTGACTGGTAATATCTCAAAATATTATGTAGATGATTAATTACCTGCTTGTTTGATGGATTTGTGTTTATTCCAGAAAAATCTGTGAAGGGCTGTGGTGTGATTGAAATGAGGCTGAGACGGGAGATGAGTGTCTGGAGGCAAAAGTGGGATGAGAGACACATTACCATACAACACTTCAGACATCACACACCTCCTTACCGCTCACTCATCTCTCCCAGCAGCTTCAACATCAATCTCTGTCTTTTTCTCTGTCCTCTGTTTCTCCAGTGTGTTTGCATGTCCAGTGCAGTTGTGTGATTGAAAGCTCCTCCTGTGGTTTTCTGAGAGGGCGAGTGCTCAGGCTTTTGTTATTCCAGCAGATGCTTGTGTGTTTGAAGTGCTCTGATTGCAGTGCTGTGTTTTTGATGCTCATGCTTTGCTCTGGTCAGCACTTTGATTACACATACAAGGACTGTTTGCTGCTGTATCCTCAACCATGTCGTCAGTGGTAAATAAAACAGTGTTTTTACTGTCTGATTGATTTATCACACTAGAAATGATGACAGAAATATTGTCGTAAATCGAATACTTTGCTCATATGCATGTATATAACAGTACGTTTAAAGGCCCAGTTTAAAATGTGCCTTTCAAACTGAATGACAATTATTCTATACATTATAAAATGATTTTATTGAAAATGCATTTATAGAAGAGTACTTATAATGTGTGAAATTACAAAGTTTTGAATAATGTAAAGGCAGTGAGGTGGTGAGTTTGGGATGAAAGGTTACCCAGTATCACCCAGTAAGGTCAAATCTTGTATAGCCATATAGGAGGATCTTCACTACCAGTCAAGTTTTTTCTTTCTCTTTTTTTTTTCCTTTAGGATTCTCTCGTTACCAAGTCTGCATTTATTTGATCAAAAACACACAGTTTGTAATATTTCACAGTAATTCTGAATTATTATTTTTATTATTTAAAAGAACTTTCTATAGTAATATATTTTTCCTGTGTATGTATTTTTTAGGTGGTGCTGCTTCATATTTGTGAAAACCGATACACTACCATTCAAAAATTAATACTTTTTGTTCAGCAATAAAGATGCATTCAATGGATCAAAATTGACATACAGTCAATTACAAAAGACTTATATTTTAGAAGTTACAAAATACTTCTATTTCAAATAAATTATGTTCTTTTGAACTTTCTATTTGTCAAAGAATCCTGAAAAAAATAGTTTCAACAAAAATATGAATGCTGTTTTCTTTTAACACAAAAGGATTCTTGAATGGCAAACCAGATATTAGAATGATTTCTGAAGGATAATGTGACACTGAAGACTGGAGTAATGATGCTGAAAATTCAGCTTTGACATTACAACATTTTAATATATTACACTAAAAACAGTTCTTTTAAATTGTAATATTTAAAATACAATATGTAAAACTTTAGATTTGGGAACACATATTCACTATTAAGAGCTCCCTTTCGAAAGGGAACTCACACTACATTTGAGCTAGACACTTTAGGGTAATGCCTCCAGCATGACCGGTGCCTGCAGAACATGTTAAAACACAACAATATCACTGGCCAACGACAGTCCATGAAATCACTACCAGTGCAACCGTGAATATAAAAGGGTGTCTCCATTGAGAGAGACAGTGGTGAAGGAGCTGCAGACATTCCATGCCGGTCCAAATCCAAACCCTCTGAGGGCCTGAGGACTGGGGACAGAGACAGAAGGTGAGTGTCACCACTCAAGCTCCTCCTTCACAGAGAAGTATGTTTCAGAAGAGACACAATGCGAAAAGGGAGAAGAAAGATCTGAGGGTAGTGATTGAGGATTAGTAAGCTAAGCAGTCTAGAACTGTGGAGGAGGAACAACATCTTCCATGCTCCTCTACCTCCAAGATCAATGATGTTAATGGCAAAACTATATAGAAAACATCTGCCAACTGATGGTTCAGCACAGGACCTGAATGTACAGATAATTCTTTAAAGTTGGAAGCTATTTTTTTTTTTTTGCCCTAGTTTGTTTGGTGCATCCTCAGGTTGTGTGCAGAGTCAAACTCTCCCTTATGCAGGTTTTTGAAATTGAGTCCTCTGTTCCCCAAGAAGAGCTTTTCCGATCTCTAGAACCCAACCGGATGGTTTTCTCACCTCAAATTGCAAACCCTTCTTGTTGTAGAGCACCCACGGGGAGTTCCTTGTAGAGTCCTTGTAAAGACTGTGGTTCAGTTCCCTTGAATAGCGATGTGCTATGGGTGTGAGTTACGACCCTTACATAATTTAGGGTTGTAGGGTCATTAAGTAGGATCCTCCTCTCACTTGAGCTTATGGGTCAAATGAAACAATCTTAGACTATTCTCCTAGTATAGATAAGAGGGGTTTGGTTTGCAACAAGTTTTGCATGCCCTTATTGTTGTGCTGAGTCCTGAGAACAGGGTGAAGACAGCTAGTTTTGGTTTTACTCCCTTTGCCAATCAGGACTTCAGGATCATCACCCTGATATGAGCTTTGTCAGGTTTCTGAAATCACATCACCTGAAGATGGCAAGATCAAGTGATAGCAGCTAGCGCTTTTTGATATGCCATACTTTGGACTTCCTGGTAATTTTTTTCTTCAGACAAAAGAGGATGACATGCACTGTACTACTGGCTCCCTTTCATACTCACAGTCACGCTGGTAGTGAAGTCATGTACTGTCGTTAGCCAATAAAATTTTTGTATTTAGACACATGCTTCAGACACCGGTCATGCTGGAGGCATTACCCCATCTCAGAAACACTGTTTCATTCCTATTCTCAGAGAACCGGTTACACTTGTAACCGTAGATATTTTCCCTCAATAAACTCCTAATTTACGGTTTATTGATAGTAAGGCAGTTGTTGTAGTATTTATGTTGAGGTATTGGGTTTGGTTAAGGGATCTACAATATGGTCATGCATTAATTTGTGCTTCATAAGCATATAGTTCATAAGTAACAGCCAATATGCTAGTAATATGCATGCTTATAAGCAACTAGGTAATAGTGAAGTGTTCCCTAATCTAAAGTGTTACCTTACAATATTACCCTTTTAATCTTTTCTAGTCATTTCCAAAATAAATCGCAGACCTAACAGTCTTTTATTAAACTTTTTAACCATAATAATTCTATTCACAAGAGTCCGTTTATGCCTTTCAACAAGGCCATCCTTTCTATTATTCAGCCATTACTGATAAATTGTAGATTTAATCACCTTCAACAAAACGGAATATAAATTCTTCAACGTCGTTTGTCTCAAAATATATGTGATAATTTTTGTAAGGAAAAAAAGAAGAATATATATATATATATATATATATATATATATATATATATACCATTGCATTATTATGCCTTACAACTGTTGTTGATAATGTAGTTGCCCATGAAAGCAAAATAAATAAATAAATGTATACTCAGTTTGCTATTATAAACATACCATTAACATGATAAGTGTCTGTAATTTGCAGATTTCAGGTATTTGCTTAATAAACTAGTAAACTGTTTCATTTTACACCATTAACTTTTTGAGCAGCACAAAACACGTTCATGGAGAAAGAAAATGAAAAGAAAAAAGACATGCTGAAGCTGAAATACTATGCACAGTTGTATTTTCTGTTTTATTTGTATGATGTTTTTCAGCTACAGACATTTGGCTTGAGCTGCTTCGGTCCATAGATAACATGCTGCCGTATGATCAGCCACTTCCAGTTTCATTCCCGGCAACACAGTCACTTATCATCAGCCAACGGTAACAGGTTTGACACTGACCACATGTGATGACCTTCCTCTGCGTCAAAGTTTATTTGTCATTTTCGTATTGAACAAACAGCTTGGATTGGTTAATGCTTAAAGCTTTTAAAGGCATTTTCTGAGGAGTGTATTGTTTTAAATAAAAAATATAGATCATGCATAGTTCATTCTGTTCAGATGTCTCTTGTACGTAAAAAGAGTATACATATACATAAGACAAACAGCACACTGAGATTTAACTACGGAATGTGTTAAAGTGTCTCACTGAAACGTTTCTGGAAAATTTTGTAACATAAAATGTAAGGAGAATAAGCGGTCCAATTCAATGATTCAAACACAATCATCAATCTGCACTGATGCAATACTGCATCCAGTAAGGACAGTCGTGACTCTAAATGTCCAAAGCTGTCAAACTGTCAAAACTACACCTATCACTCGTACATACATCCTTTATCAATTATGTAAATAGAGTATTGCAAAGCTGAGTCTGAAATGGTTTGGAACAGATATGGGCAGATATGCTTTAGTCAACTTGCATTTATTCAAAGATATAATTTGGTATTAATTTGTCCCTTTTTCAGATGGAATCGTAATTGTTTTGGTCTAAAAGAACCAACCCTCCCTTTCCAAAAACTTTAAGCCCATTTAAACATTGTAGTCCTGCCAAACTTAAACATGATTCTTTAACATCTGTTGGCAATTTTGTAATAAATTTACTGAACCAGAAGCCCTTCAACCTGCAAAATGGCTTTTGGGTAGGACATCAGCGTCTGATTGACTTCAGGGTCCTGTTTTACGCCCTCTTCATCCCTCTGCCCATTAGACACGCGAACACGGTCATCACCATCTTGGGTTTGACCTCCACTAGATCGTCAGGCAGGGCATACACACGAGCACCGATCTTCCTGGCCATGGATACAGCATACCTGCAAGAGACAGAAATATTCCAAAGACTTAGGGGGTGGGAGAATTTTTTTTTAATATAAATTCTCTGATGCACTGATTCTCTCTTCAATGATTCTGAAAATTTCAGAATTGATTTTGAACTTGTGTGCACTAGAGACAGCTGTATTCTGCTTGCTGCTAATTACACACACAGCATTGAGTAAGTATATAAACTTGCATTAAGTTTCATGGTTGAAGTGAAATACAAAAGCAATCATGGGATATGCGCTGTGAGAATCATGCACTTATCTTAAGGCTGTATGCATGTTATACAATGAACACATTTTTGAAATCTTACTTTGCATTGTCCAGTTTGTCTTCGTCACTAAGGCTTCCTGTCTTCACGAGGTCGTATTTGACGCTGCCGGGCTGGATGGCATCAATCAGGTCCAACACCGCCAGACTGGAGCTGATCTCTTTGTCCTACAGTCCAGAACATTACAGTTAATTCTGATATTCAACCAACACATGCAGCTACATGAATACAGGGCTGCTGTATGAATATATAATATGTTTGCATGTGTGTGTGTGTGTTAGCAGATAAATAAAGGCTTGTGCACCTTGAAACTGGATATTTTGGTTGATTTTCCTGCTTGTGACAAAGTATTATTAACCCAGCTGACGATGGTGTCATCGTTGACCTTCTGTCCGTCGCCCAGGCCTTCTAGTACATTCAGAGTGTATCTGGAGAAACACAGCACAAAGACTCTTCAGAATCAGATTACTAGCACATTTCTACTGATAAATAAACTCTTCAAGCTTTATAGTCATACACATGTTCTTATAAGAAAAAAATTAAATACAAATAAATTTATAAATTGGACTTGAGTGGTATGTCTGCATTTAAATCACATTTGAATTTTACTGTATTTTCATAAAAGCTTTATAGCAAGGTTCAATTCTTTAACACTGGTTAATAGATTTTAATAGATACTTTTGATCAATTGAATGTGTCCTTGCTGAATAAAAGCATTCTTTCAAAAACGGTTTGAATGATAGTGTATACAAACTGTTGTACCTCCTCATGAGCTGCCAGACCAGGGCGAGAGTGAGCGTTGGGTTCCCATCATTCAAGTCTTGCCCCCCGATGCCCACCAGCGAGAAATTAGCTTTGGTCTTCCCCAGGTCCACAGCGTAGTTACAGTTCTCCAGCTGGACACACAGAAACACACACATTCATGTAGAGACGGAGGACATATCAGCCCTTTATAGAAAACTAGCTGATTAGAAATGCTCTGTCCGCAATCATTCTGCATATTTGTGTCCTCAGAGAGCAGGTTTTGGAGAAAGGGTAATGGTTACCTTTTTCATGTTGGCCCCTAGTTTAGGATATGGGGGCTTGTTGACTTTGTTGTTCCAGTCGACAGGAACCTTGATCTTCTCATAAAGTTGCAGGATGACCAGAGCATCTTGAAGATCACTGGAAAGGACCGAAACATTCAAAAGTGACACTGACATCTCATTTCATTTACTGTTACAATGTTACACTTGACATGCGTTTCATTTCACTATCAGCTTGATTAGTGTTTCATGAATCAGATTAAGACATGAAGGTAAGAAAGTGTGTGATTTACCCGTATAAGTGATTGACATGAGGATTGACACCCAGAGAATTCATCCAGTTTCTGAAAGTCCTCTCCTCTCTGGTCTCTCCTGCAGAAAGCAAGTGAAGCAGCAGTTAATCACTGTCCATCAACACAGGAATTACAAACACAGAGAACATCTCGGCCGTAACACATAAGTTACTCAAACTCAGTCAATGCCTCATTCATCTGCACAGCTCTTCATTTTTTGTTAATCTCAGCTCAGATCCATTAAATAATAATGAAAACAGATACTATGTTAATTTTAATAATGCATTAGAAAGTGTTGAAATTAACATGAACTAAATATTAAATGCTTTAGACGTGTTTATAATTGTTGTAAACTGACATTAGCAAATAGAAACTTATTGTTTTCTGTTACCAACATTTCTTGACGATCTTAAGTGACAGCATGAAAATCATTTGCTTACTTTATTCATACCCACTGGGAGAGTGAGTTTGCAGCATATTCACAGACATCAGAAATCACAATACACATACATAACCTACACAATATACAATAAAGAAGACAATGACATCACATGATCCTGGTCATGTGGTTTGAAAGAAAATTACATTTAAACTCAATCTATTTTTCGAAACTAATTAGATTGCAGAAATAAATTTAATATAGATAATCTCAAATGTAACATTTCTTATTCATTATTTTGAACTCTAGAAGTGGACATTGCAAAACTGTTAATTTCAGGGAAATACAAGCAATGACACATAAACTGAAAAACAGGCAGCACAAAATATATGTGCGACATTATATTATGTGTTCTCTTAATGGGTAAAATATGATATATATGAAGACAACTGTTTAAAAAACAACAACAACAACAACAAACCCGAATGACCCGATTGCTATCTATAAAACGAGGGTTAGGTCTGACTGATTGTTTTTTGTGTTTTGTACCACAAGAGGGCGAAACCTTCACCAAAACTGTTCGGGCCTCAGGAAATGAGGCAACCAGGCCCTCCCTTCGAATCTATGTCACACGACACGCTTCACCAGTTTCCATAAAAAATTCCTGAATGTCCCTTCTGTGATGCCATCCGGTATATTTTTTAGAAGTAAGTGTTTGGAAGAAATGCCACCCATTTTCATGAGTCATTACGTGGCACATGTAGTTAGCAAATGCTAAAATGGCAAAACGAGACAGGAAAGAACAACAATCATGAGCAAAGCACCCACCCTCCAGAAGTCCCCAGTTGATGTCTTGATTCTCGGGTTTGGTCAGCGCTGGGTACTTGTTGAAGAGATTGGCCACAAAGGCCAAGTTGAGTTTAGGGTTGCCAGACACAACGTCAGTAGACGTGACAAACTGTCTGCAGCCCAGCCTGTCTGCCTGCAGCAGCATACACTCAGCTCTCTTCAGGTCATCTTGCTCCTGCAGAACACACACCAGGACAAACTGAGATCGTTGCCAGATACAATTCACTGCATTCAGCTGCTGGCAAATTAACTAATATCTCCCTCTCTGCTTCAATGGGACAGATTTGCTTAAGCCACAGATGCAAAACAATCTCCTTTTCTATCCCATGGGTCAGTGAGAACATAAGAGACAGCACAAATCAAATATAAACACTACAATGAGAAATTGCACAGACAATAAATGTACTTGAACATTACTTAAGCCAGATTCATTTTGTAGCTACACAACCTTCAGAATCAGTTACATGTGTAATAGTCTAATCAAAATGATGTTGTGTACATTAAGGCTTTGTGCCAAACCCTAGTGAGCTGCCTGCCTAAGCTGCATTTTTAGGACTTCCAAATTAAGCAATGACAAGAAGACAAGCAATAAGAAGCTGTGCTGCCTCTCTAAAACACTTTTTCCTGCATTGTTTGTTGCTTTAAATATTTTAGAAAGGATGGGTTGTTTGGAAAAAAAAAAAGTGTAAAAATAAACTGCTCAAAAGTATGGGGTCAGTCATTTTTTTAAATAGAAATTAATGCATGCATTTTCTTTTCAAAATTTCTATTTATCAAAGAATCCCTGAAAACTATGTATCCAAAAATATGAAGCAGCACAACTGTTTTCAACATCGATAATAATCAGTATTTTAGAATGATTTCTCGAGGATCATGTTACACCGAAGACTGGAGTAATGATGCTAAAAATTAACAGGAATAAATTAAATTTATATATATATTTGGTAAAGAAGAGATTGAAAAACATGAATAAATCTTACCAACCCCAAATGGTTAAATACTAGTGTACAGATATATACAACATTGTATACTGTCAAAAGAATTAAAAAATATCAAGTATAAATAACAAAATGAGGTGATTCACCAATCTGAAACAGAATGTAAGACATGGAGGTTCAAGCAATGAAAGGAATCATTGTTTGTGGTGTGACTGCACACACTAACACACCAGTACAGCAGCAGAAAGCTGAAACAGTGGGTGATGTTGATGGTGAAATGACCCTGACTGTGTCCGAGCGCTACAGCTGCCGACCGAACCACAGCACACAGTCAATAACAGCTGCTCCGGCCAGCATGTGGGGTTAAATACACTCACATGAGTCACCCAGCACTCAAACATCAGACCTCTGTCTGTTTAGACGCTGCTGGGTAATGGGCAATGTTGCTATTGTCTCGAATTAAACCAGTGAATGACTTGAATCATGGCATACTGGGGGTGGAATGTGGCATCCGCAGTGTTGTGACTGCCACAGTCCACAGACTGGAACACAATGTGCAATAAACAGTGGCTTTTTGCTGATTTCTACTGGAGTTCACTATCGTCAAAACACATTCAGCTTAGAATTTGTAGTTTTTAATTTTGTTATGAGAATCAATCCCAGGTTTGCATACACTTGCACCCTCTCATGCCAAATTTAGACCCTCAGAGAAACTGCTGATGCTTGACAACTGCTCTCCAAAAAGCAGGAAGCTCCCAGTCATAGGCTTTCATGGAAGTCCCCAGTGAGTCTCATCACACATCTGAGATGAACTGTCTCCGTCCTCTTACAATGAGCTGCTACAGTGACTGAAGCTTTGATATTCTGATACAAACCTTCCTCCTCTACTGAGAGCAGCTCACAAATGCATTATAAGACCTTAGATATTGTGAAGCTGATCTTATGTTTCTGGTCTCACTTTTTTGGGCTGGTTTATGACATTGAAACGCATAGTGAATGATGTGCATTTCAAAAGTGTATGATTTGAACTCACGTTGAAGCCTGACATGTCAACGTCAATACGATCTTCACCCTCCTTCTGACCTTTCGGTGCGATCTGGTTGAGCAGGTGGAAATAAGCCCTCGAGTCCTGCAAGAGCCAGAAGAGAGAAAAAAAAATCTTTCAATGAGCGTAGTGTAATGCTGCCTTCAAGTCCTGTCTGTAGGACTGTATTTATGAGCTGAAAGCACATGAACGCCAAGGTGGCATAATTACTAGAGACATTCTATTATGCCACTGCATTCAACAGAAAACAATGTTTACTTATTTTCGTGTTAAAAGCTGAAATGAAACATTTATTGATTGTCCGAGACTTCAAAATCATCAAGTTACAGTCATTAAAAAAATACTTTACAAATCTCTACAAAATACTTGTGGGACTTTCTTTGAGCCCGGACTTATTAAAATTTGACTATGTTAAAAGAAAGCTTTGCATATGTGCCTTTTGTTAAGTATCATATTAGATACAGGCATTTATAGCTCATATGCAGTGATAATATGGAGCTCTAACTCACTGAGGAAAATGATCCCTTTCATTTTAAACCCAACTGAGCAAAAATATGCATTTTGTTGCAGATGAAATGCTGTTAGCTTGTAATGTATATCAATGAGAGCTGTCACTGTTTATGACAGAAGGCATGTAGTAGATTGTGTGCCACAGGTTTTTCAGCAAAGTTTTGATCATGTAAAGAATTATTTCATAAGGTGGTATTAATCATTTTTAGGTTGTGAATATTGAATATTGTGAATATTGCTTGTACAAAATAGTTTCTATGCATTTTTTGAGCTGCTGTTGAAGAATAATGATAAGGCTTGCCAAAAATACTATGAGGCATCAGGCTTTTGCAAATACAGCACTATAACGGTCCAATGCATCCATTTTATCTTGACCGAAATAACAAAGGACTTGAAGGCAGCAGAAGACATTTACATTGTGAATTATATTTAGATGAGACACAATCCAGAGAGATTTGTGAAAATATCAGAAACACACAATCATGCATGAATTCCTAAGAACATGAATGTGGTAGATTTGAACGAATGAACAAACCAAACAACAACAAACATGCATACTGTAACCGATCTACAGTACATTTGGAAAAGTACCTTTACACAGTTTGAAAAATCTGTTAACTGCGGCATAGAAGGAGATAGAGACAGATATTAGTTAAATCATTCAGTAGAGATCAGTTTCACTAAATCTTTTATCACCGAACCCCTTTTTTGAGAATGAATGAGTTAAGAGGGCAATCACGTAACAGCCAAGGTCACATATCTTTTATTAGATACTAAATGACCCCTCGCATGTTTTACAAAATTCATGGTATGCCAGGGCATTTGAAAGTCAAAGTAATTGCCCTTCCACTCAGGTGAACTGCCTTTATGGAACAGAAAATGGAGTTAGCTGTTATGTAAATTCTAATTTGGATAAATTTGGCAACATGACATTCATTTGAGGCTGAGAATTATTTCACCTTTAAAGGAAAGCTAAAGTAAATCTTCCATCTAACCATTAGTTCTTCAAGAGATTTAAAAAAATGCAAAACGTCTATGTAAACCTTTCCGTTTTACATTTACACATTTTGTTATTAACTTTTTATTTTTTTGCAGGTACATGTCATTTAATATAATGTAGTAGTACAATATATATAATTTAAAATCTCTCTTAAGCTTTCAAAAAGCTAGAACTACATGTACATGAAAAAACTCCCTTTCACAATGCTAGGGTGTTGATATGCTGATGTTGTGGTGTTCTGAAGTCAAAAGAGTCCACCCACTCCCAAGTCCCTATAATATAGTGTGCTCTATATATAACTCAGAATTTGAATAGGAAAATAATAGAATGCCTCTTCTCAATAATCCATGCCTCTCTTTGTGGCTGCATCTGAAAGCTTGATGACTCACTGCCTTATCAGGCAATGACTTTGCAGGCTGTGTTTGTGCACGAACGTAGCTACCTCAGGAAAATGATTACTGATGGGCGTCTGAGGACGTGTAACAGTTTACTGATCTACAACAAAATTACTGCAATTCTAATTTCTCGCTAGAAATTAGTCAAAAGTGGATAAAGTTTGTCAAAAACCTACATTTACACAAACTGACCAACAACAGCAACTTTAAGATGCCATCTTTATTTTTAGCTCAATTGTCACAGAATCGAACACAGGATTGTGGGATATCAAAGGCAGCGAAGTTTATTTTTGCTGCCTTCAAAAATCGATCAGATAAAGGCCTCTCAGGAGACAGGAAGTGAAACTAACATTAGATTAGGATGTGCCTCGATACCTTTCAACCTTGGAATGCATCTCTAAAGGCAGCATTGTTCAGCTTTCAGACAAAGTCCGTATGTGTTCCTTTTCTAACACACCTGGTTCAGATCATCATTAAGGAACCATGAGGCTCCATGAGATCAACCTGTCCCCAGGACCAGGATTAAGTACCACTGCTGTTTAATACAAACACTAACTTTAAGTATGAGCAACACTAATAGTGATTGCCTTAAAGGGTTACTCCACCACAAAATGAAAATTTAGTCATTAATCACTTATCCCCATGTCGTTCCAAACCCGTAAAAGCTTTGTTCGTCTTCGGAACACAATTTAAGATATTTTGGATGAAAACAGGGAGGCTTGAGACTGTCCCATAGACTGCCAAGTAAATAACAGTGTCAAGGTCCAGGAAAGTATGACAAGCATCGTCAGAATAGTCCATCTGCCATCAGTGATTCAACCGTAACCTTATGAAGTGACGAGAATACTTTTTGTACACAAAGAAAACAAAAATAAAGACTTTATTCAACAATTCCTCTCCTCTGTGTCTCTCCAAATGAGCGTAGCCCATTTTGGCAAATCTGAGCAGTACGCAGATGGCGTATGCTCTTCTGTGTCAGCCACGCTGCACTGATGCGCTGTTTGCTTTCAAACCAAAGCATACATACATGTAAAAAAAGTATCCTTGTGGCGCGGCTGACACAGCAGAGTGTACGCTGCCTGCGTACTGCTCAGATTTGCCAAAATGGCACTACGCTGATTTGGAGAGACAGAGGAGTAGAATTGTTGAATGAAGTCGTTATTTTTGTTTTCTTCATGTACAAAAAGTATTCTTGTCACTTCATAATGTTACGGTTGAATCACTGATGGCAGATGGACTATTCTGACGATACTTTTCATACTTTCCTGGACCTTGACACTGTTATTTATTTGGCAGTCTATGGGACAGTCTTTATGATTAGTAAAGCCAAGTCATGACATTTTTGTCTTTCTTTTAAAGTGAACATGGCATCAACACTGATGTGCACATAATTTTAAGGAAAAAAAAAAAAAAAAAAAAAAAAAAAAAATGTGATTATTATATATATATATATATATTAAAATTAAAAAATATTTATATATATATATAAAAATTTTTTTATTCTGGAACACATCACATTAAGAAATTAGAATGCAGTTTTCCAGTTGTCTGTAGAAAAGATATCTGACAACTGGTTTCCTCTTGTGTTGTCAGGAGCTTATTGTGTTACAACAGAAACATTATGAACATTATCATCCATTACATGATAATAATACATCTGTACAGACTAATATGTTACTTCAATAAGCAGGAAATCAAATTTATATCAATTATCTTGATAAAAGAATAAAAGCCCTCATATGAGAGTGGTACTATGCATTTAAAACCTTACCATTAGGATCTCATATCAACAATTTTCGTTTCTTACAACTAAATGAATATAAAAGATATACTGGACTACCACTACAATTCTCATGCTTAATATCCTCATGAAAACATTAGTAGAGACAGAGATCTGATACTTTATTAGCATGCAGACACACAATAAGAACACAGTAAACAAACACATCAAGACTGACCTTTATATCATGGCTGAAGTTGTTGATCTTGCTCCAGCCGGCATTCTCCAGGTGGAAGTTGGCCCAGCGAAGCAACAGTTCCTCTGGAGACAATTTCATCAGATCCTCTAGTGTCTCTCCATCCCTCAACAATGCTGCCAGAGCTAAAACAAGACCATGTGTATCAGTTAACCAGAATGCTGCGAAGCCAATGATTTAAAGGTGTATTAACTTTTGCCAAACAGTTACATACAGGATTTAGGCATTCACTGAACAATGATAATTTCTCAATTCCTGTTGTGCTTCAGAAAGCCAATTCACTTAATTTCAAATTGATCAGGCTCTTTCCAGAACCTCATCTGCTATGTTAAACATCTCTGGCAGAAGTTTGTTTAGTGTTTACTGTAGTGTCTATACTTTACCCACCACATTCATGTAGGCAAACCCACAACTAAAAACTCTACACTAGCAGAAAATTACAGACCAGGCTTAGTTTTCTTGTTCATATGAAAACACATTTTTCCAACCAGCTTTTTTCCCCTTTCACAGATCAAACAAACCATTGGAGTACCTCAAGGTTCAGTGTTGGGTCCCTGTCCTTTTTATCATTTACACAATGTTGCTGGTACCTACCGTCCAGTCACATGGATTTTCCTGCTACTGCTACACTAAGGATATAAAGATCTACTAGGTACTTGAATGTATCTCAGCTTGGCTGGCAAACTCTGGCCTGGATGAAGGAACAACCCCTAGCTATTCACTAATCACTGTTTAACAAGGCCCATTAATAACAACACCATTTTAGACTAGATTACTGCTGTGTTCTTCTAGCTATTCTCCCTGCTTATGCACACAAACCTCTGCAAATGATACAGAACACAGCAACATATTTATGTATTTTTAATCCAATAAGAACCTAGAAGACAGAGCATTTGTCTCGCTTTTACTGATGGTTGTTCCCTGCAAGTTCAAGGCAATGACACTTGTATACAGAACCATCACTGGATCTAAAAATGTCAAGCCAAGGCAATTATATTATTTGTTTATAAATTGTCATCCCAGTCCTGCTTTTTGACTAATAATTTCTGGCAGTCTGTCGGATGAAAAGCAATTTTATGTAATAATATAAATGTTTCTTGATCCTTTTAGCATGATTCTCATTCATTATAAAAAAGGGTTCGTCTAAGGCTAGACAACTCTCTCTACAGGACTGTTAGGGCATAGAGACTCTTGGACAGGTCTAAACTCCCTTAAGTTCAATTTGGGAGAAAACAAACCATTCAGTCCAGTAATGAGGTCAGATATAAGAGTTCAAGTCTGCCACAACAGTCAATTCAGTCAGTTGGGTTAACATTTAACTTCTTTAAAAGAGACGGTTTATCTGTTTGTCAGGATTCCTGGACGTTGTCATCAGCTGTGACAATGCCAGCTCTATTTGGACTAGATGTGCAACTGTATTTGTGCAACAGAGACACATACCCTCATTTCTGCTCAGCTCAATGTCAGCAAATAGACCAATTTTGATGATCTGCCACAGCAGGCCCAAAACCAGATGAGGTTTGCCTTCTCGAAGGTCCAGTGCCCCGATGTTGACCACATGACAGCCAATGGCAGAGGCCGAGTTAAGAGCCAGGTTAAGATTCTCCTGCAAGACATAAGCAATGATGTCTGTTAGGCTCAAACCTCTCTCCAACATATATATGTGCATTTTTGATACATTTGGAGAAAAAAAGTATTAAAACCATGGAAGTGTTCCAGAGTCATATTTCAAAAAAAGAATCTTAAAATCAGAACCAAACCTGTATTGTGAATGGTGTTAGTTTCTTCTTGTTGATGGTCCTCTCATCAATAGTATCAGATACTGACAGGTTGATCATTTTACTAAAAGAAAGCAAAGCCACGTGCATTTAGGTGGTTTCTTAAACAATATAAAATAATAAAACCACAGACAAGATGTCAAGGAGTGTATCTGACTTACCACAGCACAATACCGTCACCTACAGCCTTGAAGAGATCCTCTGTATTGGGATTTATGGGCAACACATGTTTACAGTCAGGGTCTTGTTCCAGCGCTTTGTTGATCCAGTTCACAAAAGCAAACCTCTCCTCCTCTGGACAAGGACACAGAGAACAAGATCACATCACAACAAAATGAAAAACAAAAGGACAGTACATACTATAAAGTATGTTGTGGGATTTTGGACCTGGTATTACCATATCATTGTTTGAAGTACCTTGCAGTAGCATGTAGATTTCAAGATACGAATATGGCAAATCCACACAAAGACACGTGATTTCCATCTGAAACCATTACTTTACCTTGTACACTCCAAGCCAGTGGGAAGTGTGGTGCAATGTAACTATATCAAAAGGAAGCAGTGGTTTGTTTGATCCAGTGAAAGCAGAGGCATATTTACCTGAGAAGGAGTGCTGTGTGCCTGCACTGGAGAGCTCAGATGTGCCGCCGATAGCCAAGATACCCTCCTTCCTGTTGATGGCCTTCCGGAAGCTCTTTGCTATGTCACTGCTCTTCAGCTCTTGAAAGATCTGTGCAGACACAAGGGACCATGATATTAATGATAAAATAATTCTCAAATACTCAGACACATGATACATAACTGTACAGCGCCCAAAGATACAACTATTAGCTATTTACTTGAAACTACTTTGCTTAATAAAACAACAAAAATAATATAAAACATTCTCCTTGACATTTTTAATAAGATACACTTTATTTTGATGGTCCATTTTGATGGTAGTTTTTGCTAACTACTGTATAAGTTTTGCAACGTCTCTACGTGTCAACTAACTCTCATTAATTTGCTACAACATGTCAACTAACTTTCATTAGAGTATTAGTTGACTGTTAGGTTAGGGTTAGATGTAATATAATAAGTTGACATGTATTTGCAAAGCTATTTATGGCCAGAAGAATGTCGGTTGTGTGACCATCAAAATAAAATGAAACAATAATAAAATAAACCTTTTATTATGTAAAATCTGTTCCTTGACGCCATGTAAATATACTCACTGCACAATGTGTCTGATAGCACCTTTTAGCATGGGACTTTAGCACTGACTAATTTAACTTATTGCTTAAAAACAACCAACTGACCCACACATGAATATGTATTACTAATTTAAAAATGCACAAATACACATGTGGTCAAACACAACCAAGGTCTTCAAAACTAAACAGATGCACATATTTTCTGACATGTGGCATGTGTGGGTAATTAAAGCATGAGTGTCAGTGCCAGGTGGAACATCTAGTGAACAGAGGCCGCTAGCAGCTGCTCATAACCTCCCCACAGCAGTGCAAACAAACCCAGGGTCGTTCAACAGGATGACACTCTATTTACAGGATGCATTAACAGTCTCACTGAAACTGAATTGTTATCAACAATTACTGACTGCAAAAATGCTATAGACCAGATTCTAGAGATATGTCTTAGGTCTCTCCATGAAATGTACATTACTGGTCAAAAGTTTGGAATAATTACGAGTGTTTTTAAAACAAGTCTCTTATGCTCACCAAGACTGAAATCATTATAATATGTGGATTTGCTGCTCAAGAAACAATTCTTTAAAAAAAAGATTATTTTTATTCCAAAAGTAAAGACATTTATAATGCTACAAAAAGATTTATATTTCAAATAAATGCTTTCTGTTCACCAAAAAATCCTGAGAGAAAAAAAAACAAAAAACATCAGTTTCCAGAAAATCATTAGGCAGCAAAAACAACAATTTGTTGGAAATGGCAATTATCTTTTTTTCCATCATTCTTTGAGTAACACTAGTTACTAAAAATGATGCAATGGCAAAATGCCATCTGGATTCAGCACTGAAACTCTAATCTCAATGTACAATGTATTGTCTACTTATGCTGAAAGATAATGCTGATAATGCAAATCATGGATTTAAAACTGTCATGGTGCTTTCTGAAGAATTTGTTGGGTTTCAAATTCAGGTTCAACTGAACAAACTCAAATACCACCTCACATCTTACCAGCTTACCAACCATTAATCATGCAGAAACCTTTTGACTTTAATCATTCAACTTTTGAGTGATTGTTTTGAACGTTTTCTAAAATATGTAACTTGCATTCACCCATTAAAGTCACACGAACAGTGTATGTGATCATGTAAATGTTTTTCTTTCTTTCTTTCTTTCTTTCTTTCTTGCTTACAACAATGAAATTTGATTTGCAAATTTAAAATTTAAAGACAGAACAAAGTGTTGACTCACTGGGCTACATTTTATTATCCAAAGCATTACAAGGAGAATTTGGAGAAAAAAAGTGATTTATGTGTGTAGCAAGTCTTTAGTATAGTTTGGATGTTTATGTAGATATACATCCTAGATGTAGAAGGCACATGTATAATTACTTTTGGATATTAGGAATGTATATGTCCCGCATCACAGAACGTTTTGCAGAAACTTACAGACACAAACTCATCGAAGCTGATCTTATTGTCCTTGTCTTTGTCACCCTCTTCCATCAGTTTCTGGATGATCTCACGGACTTTGTACCCAGGCAGGGGCAGATTTGCCTCTTTGAACAGGTCATGGAGCTCATAATCACAGATAAAGCCATTGCCGTTCAAATCTAGGGAGAAAAATGAAAATTATTGGTTTAGTGTCAACATCTTGCATCTTTCCAACAAGCACAAAACATTTTGGTTGCAATTGGGTTACGCTGCAGTTCACTAGATTAAAAATGTTAAGAAACTTTTACTACCAAGAAAAAAAAATGCTATTTAAATAGTCTGATAAAAATAAAAAAAATAAATAAATTGTCTGCATGCTAATAAATTAGTAAAAATTATCTGCAACAAACTCTAAGAAAACCTTTATTTTGCTGTATATATATATATATATATATATATATATATATATATATATATATATATATATATGCACACAAAATAAAAGATTATTGAAATGTGAAAATAATTATCGATATATAATTTGAATACAAAAACAAATAAATCTATACACTTGAAACATTGCAAAAACAATGAAAATGTTAACATCTATAGAGTTTATGCTTATGACTAAAACACAGGGCACATTTTAATGAGTGATGGTTCAGGCCAAGCATGTGAACATTTTTACTGAGCATTAAGCAATGCACTCTGGTATTATCCACAAAAGAGACAAAACACGGCCTCAGATTCTGGCCAGAACAAGGTATCTTGTTATTTGTCAAATATGTGGAAGCGCAGAATGCCTGTTTTGCCAAAAGCTGGCTGCAGTACCCAGGCCACTTGGTTTGAAACAGAGCTGTTGTGTTACAGGATGTATATAACAAATGCTATCTGCAATGCTAAAACTGATTAAACAACATTAAAATAATCATCAGGAACTGTGAGACACTGGAGTTTTTCTAGTATGTGCATTATAACACCATAACGTTGGCAACAGTTTAAGCCTCAATTTTCTGCCCAGTCTGCTGGAGAAATCAGATAAATAGGAAAATGCTGTCTGAAGCACATTCTTGTCAAGGACCATGAAAAACATCTACTGTATGTTCCACAAACTTTAAAACCCAGATGTTTAATATCACAAACCGCACTATACTCTTAAATGCACTGCTTTCTGTAAATCTACTGACATTCCATTTTAATTATCTATGGATACTCTATGCAGTAGGCCTACTCAAAATCTAATGTGGATATTCCAGGCATTTAAAAACAACATTAACAAAATTCACTTCTGAAGTACAATAAAAGCTCATGTGATGTTCAAGAAAATTCTGCTATGAGCATCAGCCAGCATTGAATAGATACAATGTCATGCTTGGATGAACAAACAATTTAAAGAGACTTGGTACTGTAATAGTGCTTATTTTGCAGTCTCATTGTGCACAATATGGAAAATACTAATAGAACATGCACAGTAAATGCTACTGAATAAATATAAATAATTACTTGTTAATAGATTACAGTCCCATTCAAAGTGAATCTTTCAGAGAAACTATATAATATATTTGGATAATATATATATATATATATATATATATTGGCAGTAAATAGTTGGTGGTTTGGAGACAATTGTCCATGAGGACCGTTTAAGCGCCAAGCAACAGGTAATGCCAAAAAATGCATGAAGTCAAATGAAAAACCCAGATGTGTCTTTGAGCAACAACAATGCAGATGGTTAAGGAACAAGCCTCGCAAGCAGTTAGTAGGATCGAAACAATATCACAAAAACAACAGTCTTAGAGTTTCCATATCAATGTAATTTTAAACCAGAATCCAAATGCTATTTAAAGAGCTTGCTAATCCTAATTTTTGTTTTTGGTTTTGCACAGTGATCTAGCTGTTTTCTTCTATGCATAGAAAACAAATCAGTAGAAATCACAAGTTACGTGAAGGAAAAAGACAGCATGCCAAGTAGTGATTGGAATAGACAAAACTGGTCAGACAGGAAGAACACTCACCGACTCTCCCAAAGGCATCGCGCAACTCCTCCATCTCTTCTTTGGATATCTTTCCTGCCATCTCCTAACCACCTGAAGCTCTCAGTCGAATAAAGTGTGTCCTTCTGTGGAGAGAAGGACAAAAACTTTATTGTCTGAACCTCCAAGCTGTAATAAATGAATGCTGGCGACTGTCTTCTGATAGAGAAACCTGGAAGAGGGATTGTACAGTAAGAAGATAAGACATGCAAATGACATGCAAACGTCTATCAAGCAGGCAACAGAGTAGACTATATTTGGGCAAAATGTATGTTTGAGAGGGCGTGTCAAGGCAGGTCCTTTTGAGTGCAACCTCACCATAATGCTCGTAACGCAGTGACGTGATTCTTTCCCATGACAAAGACTGAAAGACAACTACATCTATTTAAAGTCCTCTTCATTGTGTTTAGTCAACTGTAGAGATGACTGTGAACCGAAGCTAGTAAAAGCTTAGCAAAGAGTAACAAATCCAGTTATTTGCACAGTAAAAATGGTAGAAGAGAAGCTGAAATAGATCAACTAAAAGGAAGAGACCAATCCACAGCCAATGTGGATGTTTTTTATTTGGAAGATCAGCCTGTTTTTTTATCACCAAGTTATGAAGATGTGTAAAAAATCTGAACACCAGGTGCCATCCGACCTGAACTGTCCTACAGTCAGTCTGATTTTGTTTAATTGTGAAATTAACAACTAATCTGTTAAAAAATAAAGCTTCCAAACAGGGTTTTGCAACAAAGTCATAGAAGGACAATTTCGGTTCACCATAAATCCTTTCAGTAACCAATTCCTAAAATAAACATTTTTATACTTATTTTTAGGCTATAAAGACCCTTTTGTGCAATGGAACGATTTTGTGGATGTTAAACGTTCTTTACAGAACCACAGATGCCAATAAAACCTTTATTTTTAAGAGTATAGCATAAACCTTATCACCCAAACACACAATACGAAATAATACACTAAACACAATACACTAAAACCAAGGTAAATATTTGTCCAGGATATCACAATAATTAATAGAGTCTATTTAATTGCAGTATTATGGCACTGGCCCAACATGTCAGCGAGTGGAAATGAACACATTACGGTGACAAACTGTTTGAATCAAGGCCACAACAAAATCAAAACTGTTGAGCAGAGTCCAGCAATGGAACCGAGAACCGATGCAGAGTCTCAGCCTCAATCATGCTCTGTTGAACAAACTGACCTAAGATCTGCTCTTACATGCAGCGATCACAGCACTGCAGCACTATAATCTGCCCAAGATGCATCTTCCTGTTCCTTACAAGAAGCCATGAAGAATCAGGACACACCCGCGACGCATGTCAGCATCTTCATTCCCAAAGCTGCCACTCCAGCTTGTGTTTTTTTTGTTTTCAAACACTTTGTTATGTCATTAATGGTGCAATCCATCCCACGGTGGGACAGCATGAAGTAATGGACTTCTAAAAATTTTCAAAAATAAGGTGATGTCAACGTTACATAATGGTTAAACTGTTTATTGTGTAAATAACCCTCAAAGAAAGCACCAGACTAAGATTATTGTCTGAACGTCTACTTTTGATGTCATCCTTCAGCTATTCAGAAAGCCAACATGGAAACTTCACTGGAATTTTTTAGAAAAAAAGACAAAAACAAATGGGCCAATTCTCCACCCTTGTGGCATCCCTTTCCCTGAGACATACCTTCAATGAATCATCAGTTCGAATCGATTCTTCCACAATTCATGCTTTAATAAGTTTCTTCACAATTCAAGTATAGAGGTAGTCTAATTTGACTAAGGTTTGTTTACTTCCCAAATAGTCGTGTGACCTCATGGGACTGAGTCATGCACAAATCTAAGCAACCAAAGAATCCTGTCTAGTCACTAGTTTTCAGTGTCTCTAAGGACTGCCAACACTGCATGAGTGATTAAAGTTAAAACCATTATGCCGTGTTAAGTTACAAAGCAAAAGAAAACCACCACCAAACTGCTTTCTCTGGGTTTTGATTCAAAAACAGAAACCTGACCATGTGCTCCAACACAAAAATGGATTTACCAGTCTGATGAGATGCAAAAAACACTTTAAAATCTCATTTAACACAGCCACCCTTTTACCCCAAAGCTGCTTTTTTCACTCCAAACTGGAAACTCAAACAAGAGAGAGCTTTTACAGATGCTGTGCCGTTAGCAGAGCAGCTGGGAAAAGAGACAGACACAGAGAGAATGCTTTTCCCCAGTTAATGAGAGAATGGGGGATGTAGAGGGAGACAGGAAGAAGCAAAAAAAGAGAAACAGAGACAAACCGTCCAGACGTGAGCTGAGAATGGAGCTTGTAGGCACCAGCGGTCACAGCAGTAGATGCAGTACTTGCTCCTCACCCTTCAAGGCTAATCTAAAACACCAGCATTCTTGCCTGCCTCACAAAGACCTATGGAAGCAAGTCATAACACTTCCTGACAGGTTATGGGAGTAGCGGTCGGCGTGTCCACTGGAGAGGGAGGCGGGGTAGGCAGACACAGACGGAGAAGGAGAGGGGGAGGGGAAAGCGTGCATGCTTTTCTTTTTTCTTTACTACCAACGCTTCCATCCCAGATGTACTAAGTAAAGTAATAAAGTCGCCAGAGAGAAAAGGGGTGGGTAAAAGCTCAATGCATCTCTTAAATTCACATACCGTCACTCGTCTTAAAACATCCTGTTGCTTTAAAAAGTCACTACTGGAGAGGAAAAATAACACAGTGGACACACATATGCTGAATCACTTGGAAACACATGCTGAACATGTGATATCTTTGCATGTTCAAGCAGAAAGAAAGTTCAAATAAATAGTGGTGCTTTTATATAGTTAAAAATACACAGTGTCAGCGCAAAAACTGCCACCGTTAGGCTACAAAAATAAATCAAACATTCTGTAATATCCTCCAAATCTATCAATGGTAAACTAATTTCAAGGACGTCTGAGCTGGTATATGTAACAAAGACTCATTCATTTGCTAAGGAAATGGGCCACATGAGAAATAACAACATTCACAGATACGGCCATTAAATGAGGGCATGATGACCTCAAAACACATACTTACTGCTTCAATTCAGCATTAAATTAATCAAATTTTGGTGTCTGCATCATAATCTAATTTCTTAGCCTAAAGCACAAGATGTTGGCAAACTGCAAATGGGTTACAAATGGCTCAGGGTTTTAGTGCACTGCCATGCATTTGCTAGTGCCCAAGTTAAAATAGCTGACCTTCACATATTTTGAGCACTAGATATGGCTCATTTTTTGCCTATTTCATGCAATTGTAAGTCTTTAAGGAAAGCAATGGTAAAACTTTCATAATCTGGGTTATGGGAAGTTGCATGACAACACAAACGTAAATTCATTAACATATGTACGATCTCATTTAGATATCAATGTTTACTCAGCAGAAACTTGGCCACACCTTTGGTGTGGTGTTTCACATGCAATGAGGTTAGCCAATCTCATTTACATATAATGATCTATGCAACACTCTCATTGTATGACATGCAACCAACATTTTTGCAAAACTCCAAAAACATACCTATTACAAACAACTGACTTCAGTCTCCATCTGAAATTAACACTAGTGGCAGTAACCCAACAACTTTGATTCTGAAACTTAGTTTATCACTTTTATCATAGTGCATGATTTGTAAAATAATAAATAATGACATCTGCTTCACATAACCAGCTCTGTAAGTATGGTTTTTCTGAAGTAAACTTGCTCAGTAACTCACCTGGTATAGTGCTGCGGTCCATGAAACATGAGTCACGATAAAAGACCTTAAAGACTTGTAGAAGCAAACTAAAATGTCATCACAGCATCTGCACGTGTTTTTATCTCACTTTTACTTTTGTTATCACTATTGGTTAGGTTCAGGGTCAGGTTTAATGTAAGTGGCAAGTAAGTAGCGTTAACCTTTTAGCAGCACTCACCGGATACTTAAAACAACCAGTGTAATAAAACACTAGCTAACTGTCAAACAAAATCATCATGTTCGTAATGTTGTTTAATAACACTGGTTGCACATAAATGGCACAATTAACCAAAAGTGTTTTTGGTGCAAGAATACTTGACTAATATTGTTAAAAAAAAAAGGCCTTACAGGAGCTTTGCACACATTGCATACATTACAAACATTTCTAGACAGAAGTGAAAGGTTGCTTTCATTATGTCTAAATGTGTTACCAGACCACTGAGGAATTCTATGAGATTTTGACATTCCTGAAGATCAGGTTACAACACAACACATCACCTGTTAAACAAGTCAGATCTTGAACGTCAGGAACGTCTGGTTTTAAAAGGCAGGATTGTAGTGGAAAAATACACTTCAACGTGATCCGCTCAGATCACAGTTTGGTTGCTTCTTCAAACTCCACAATTGTGAAATGCCAAATCAGATGTTAAAGTGCTCTCATCTCTGTTGTTCACAAAAATAGTTGAACTTAGCATCTTGCTGCCTGAGGAAAAATCATGTGGAGTGTGAAGGAGCAGAACAAAGCCTACTTCAGTGCAAACAGTGAAGACAGGTGTTCACTTACAGGTCCTTTTGAAAACTCAATCTGAACTGCACACGGGACATTTACTGAGGAGAGAGAAATATGATTTTATATTCTGTATGCAAACCAAGGAAAAACAGCCTGGCCAGCTGAAGAGAAACAAGGCTCACCTGTCAAAAACATGTCCAGGTCGTATTTTAACCCAAAAGAAAGAAAGGAAAAATGTAAGCCATTTATTAAAATAAATTTAGTAAGCATAAAATAATAATATTTACATTAAGTATTAATTGAGTACTTCAAAATTCACATCTATTCCATACCTAATTATTGGACTGTGTTTAATTTATGCAGATTTAAAAAAAAAAAAGTTGAAGTATTTTTGTAATTTTCTTTAATGTTTTATTTTTTTTGGGGGGGGGGTTGACCTGGACTTTTCCCATGAAGCAGCGATATAAACAGCTTAAACTTAAACAGGAACTTATCTCAGATAAATTCAGTACAAGTGGAGGAACTGAAAATGGCACAGTAAACCTGACACTACAAGCAAACATGTTCACTGTGTAACACAATTTTTCAACCAGACCCATTCAAACTATCAGCTTTTTTATAAGTGATGAAATCGACCAATAGAGTGACGTGAAGTTTACTGTTTCTAAACTTGATGAAGAACATTGATAAACTCGGGCCCCTTGCAGTACATTTAGAGCAATCCAAATGGGATTCAGAGTCGGACAATAAATTTGAAGAAGGAATAGCTGTAGATTGTTGATATGACCCCTTCCCACCATTCAGTTCAAAAATAACTTAAACAATGAAGAAAATATATGACCATAAAGTCTACCCAAGAGAAGAGAAACAATATTCACAACGTTCAGATTCACAAAAGTGGCCATTTGAGGTAAATGCAGGTTTGTGTAGTCAGACCAGGAGTGTTTAGTCTACAGCCTCCACCGGTTTATCATAGATCATAAAGCATGAATAAACCAATGAAGTGCTACTAAACCACATGAAAAAGACCGACTATCGATCTGAAAATGTTCTTGTCATATCATACCATCAACCTTTGTGACTGTCTTGTATGGAACACAATTTGCCAAAGATGTTTGACAGAATGTTCAAGCTGCTGTGAATGGAGTTCACATCTTTCCAAGCACAAGATATGACTAAAAGCATCATTCTCCTTTGAGGTCTATTCTAACTGTAAGTTCGATCTACAGCAGAATCTGTTACAAATACGGTAGTTTTCAATGGATCAATCAGGGTTTGTTTTAAAGAGATCTCGCTGTAACTCAACTGGTTTCTGACAGAATAAATAGTGAGACGCAACCGACTCAAGCAAAGTCTTGAAGCAAGCGAAGTCTTTATTTCACACAGAGTCATTTGCTTCTACAGGCAGCTGCACAAACATCATTCTGATACTGAGGGCTGTGCAGATAATCAACGGCACACTCAGGCTATTAAAGTTTAAATTAAGTTGGTCTGTAGTTCTCATTCCACACTAAAACATTCAGAATGTGAAACTTTCTTCAAGCTATTTGTTTTTTAATCAATTTTTTTCTACTTAAAGTACCAAGATTTGCATTTGTACCTTAAACATGTACGAATAACACCACAATAATAAAGCTGGTGCAACAGAAAGCCACATGACGAATCAGAGATCACTGTAAGTGACCTGTCCATCAAACATGGCCGATACTCATGTATAGACATGCACAGGTTCTCTCGCTTTCTCTCTCTCTCACACACACACACACACGCACAGAACACACAACACTAAAATATGTCAATAAACATTTACTAAGTAGCAGAACATGTAGGCTACACTGTAAAAATAAATTCGTAAAATAACAGAAAAAGTACTGGCAGCTCATTACACACAACATTATCCATTAATTTTACGGACATTTCTGTAAACTCTAAAACACAATGCAATGAAGTATAAAATTCAAAATACTAATAAAAAAACAGCTGTAAAAAAATAAATATGGAAAAATTTCTTCAAATAATACAGTAGTATTGTAACACAAAACACCCTAATATACATCACCTGAAAAATGATCAACAACACCATTTAGAATAAAAGCATATGTTTTCACTGTAAATTAAAAGGCAATTCATATTTTATAATTGCAAAGGCCAAAAACTTTTCAGTATTTTACAGTAATATTACGTACAATGCAATGATAAACCATTTAAAAATGTTCACTGTATATATAGTAAGGTAACCTACAATAACCAATTAACATGTTTTGACTTCACTTTTTTTTTTAGAGCTGAAGGCACTTAAATGTCCTTGTTATGCAGCAACAGCATAGCAATGCTCTAGCAACCACCTTAAACACCCTACAGTCACGGTGGCCATTTTTGCATGGCAACAACAATTTACATTGTCTTTAGAACATTTAATAACTATTTTATTTTTATTTTTCAAAGTGTAATAAAGGTCTCTTATGCAGTGTAAGAATGCACAAAAACAGAAAAAGACATTAGACATTTTCTGACAGGATGTTATTGTAGTATTGCACACTACAATTATATTGTAGTTTAATTATCACACTGAAAATGTCATTTTAACACAGCACACTATAACACAGAGTCCTATTTTTACAGTGCAGTTGCATGTCAAGGCTAAAAGTTTGTTGGCTTTTATGAGGGAAAATGTGGCAGAACTGGGGTGAAACCATCTGGACTTCCCAAAAGTCAAAAAAACTGAGCCCAGCAGATGATGACAGACGACAATTAAACAGTGTTTTCATAATAATTTAAGACTATGAGTTATATGAGCAGTAGAAGAGAAAGCGAGACACAAGAGGCCTGTGGAATATTAGTTACGGAATCAAAACAGAAGCAAACTTTGAGCCACTGCGGTCTGTAGTGTCAGTGCAAACTGCATACAAAAGCCTCCACATCTGTGGTGGGGTCAAAACAGCAGTAATTGTTTCCTGTAATAGACAACAATCACTCAAAATGAGCAAGTTTTATCCAGTGTAATCTAGTCAAATGCTTGGAGGTCATGAGCAGACAGCCTCCCACAGACATTGTTGAGGTGTTTTGTCCTGACATCACTTTAACCTCAGCATTGACATTGAAAGGCCAGGAACTGCTCGAACCGATAACATGCTCTTGTAAACAGGCTGCAAGTGATACTTACAGCTGAAGAATGAAGGCCTTTGAGAATGTGAGAGGAAGAATGTGACCACAGCATGAACAGCACTTCAAGGACAGAGTCAGACGACACTGGCTTAGTTATGAGCAGGAATGCAGACAGATTCACCTTCCTGAACCAATCAAAGATGTGGAAGAGCAATGGAAGAGATTCATTTCTTAGTCTCTGGGATGGCCTTTTGAAAGTCAAAACCACACATTCCTATCTAACCCAGCAATGCAATTGCTTCCGTTAAGGAATCACATCTACAAATCACAAGCTTGTTAACTTCAGCACAGACTGGGGGTGTGTTCCATAGCATTCATATAAATGTACTAATGTATATTGAATGAAAGTATGCTCATTTTTTTTTTTTTTACATTTATTTACAGCGGTATATTATCATCAGATTAATCTGATGTTACTAGTGCACTCAAATCATGTTAGAAAGACTGTATGTAACGTTTGAGTCAGTTGAACGCGCATGAAGCATCATAAAGTCATAAATACAGGTGGAAAACTCTTTTTAAACTTTCTTTAAGCCTTGAGTTTCTGAGTTGGCGATGTGTCAGTGTGTGAAAACAGACACAATAAGATCAAATGAATCTCTTTTTTTATTATTATTTAAAATAAAGCTAGATAAGCTAGTTCAAAATATGGTTGCAAAGGGACAGAACATTTTCGGAAACTTTCCAGATTTTATTTATTTATTTATTTTTATTTTTTTGGAAGCAGTCAGAAATTCTCCTGCACTTTACAACCCTCCAAAACTAGCACTGTACAATTATGACAGAATATATAATACCACCTTAAATCTTATATTCCTAAAATGAATAAAAATGCAAAAACACTCCTGATGCACATTCTTTAGTCATCAATCTTGTTAAATTTTTGTAAAAAATGCACATGGCTATCTTGCTCTAAAACTGAACACACATCATAAAAATTTGAACTTCCTAGAATGACTTGAGTGCACTATAATACCAGGACTCTGTGTGCATAGGGATGCCTTATTCACAGTGTGTGCAGAATGCAAATTTTCTGCACAAATAAAAAAATCCATCTGTCAAAGTATACAGTATATGCTAGAGTTAACAAGGAATACTGTATCGGAATATAAACTACAGTTTGAACATCTATTCATTATTAAATTGGACAGCCAAAACTGTGAACGTTTTAAACAAATTGCATACTGCACAGTACCATACTGTATACTTATAAGTATACAGTATATATACATTTTATATACATTTTCCTTAAAAAAATTGCAGTGGTTCAATCAAATAAGCCATTAAGTAAATATTAAGACTATAATTGATATCAGAGGTCAACCCTCAACAAGTAGGGTACAGTCCATACAGGTTTCCACGCATTGTGTATGCTGCAGACTGTTTAGCAAGTAGGAGTAGTATGCTACTCCAAACATAAACAAGGATACACAAATCAAGGATTTCTTAGACTGCTAATAATACTCTCTTGCAGCTTTTAGCTGTGAAAAAGTTTTAGCTGTGATCCGATATTTTATCTGGAATAAAACAGTAAAATATCGCTAACACGTCACCTCCATCCTCCATTCATCAACTCACAACTATATACATATGTAAATTAAAATCAATCATACATGCTTCCGACAGCAAATAAACACTCATATCACATGACCAGCATCTATTAAAAATAAATAAATAAATAAATAAAATAAACCTGATGAGTTTTTCCTCAACCTTGCTCACCCAGAAAGAAAGAAAACAAACACGTT
Organism: Cyprinus carpio; assembly: GCF_018340385.1. NCBI lineage: Eukaryota > Metazoa > Chordata > Actinopteri > Cypriniformes > Cyprinidae > Cyprinus > Cyprinus carpio. The sequence continues at coordinate 5,395,448 of NC_056610.1, read as the reverse complement.
TATATCAGGATATCTAAATGCAAATGTAAACTAACACTTCATTATGCAGTGATGGAATGAATCATTGTCAACTTCTAATCACGCTCGGGAGAAGGTTTGTTACTCCATATATGTATAAATGGTCGGTATAAATAAAATATAAATTAGAACCTAACGCCTCAATGTTTGTATACAGAAAACCAACACAATGTGAAGAAACCAAAAGTGCTCTGAACAGTTGAATAAGTTCAGTAACTTATTGTGTGTGTCCGTGTTTGTTGCCCTGCTGGCGTTTCTCTCTCAGTGTGCCTGGCCGCGTCTCAACACTCAGCCTGCTGCCTACCTAGACAGCGATCTCCGGCCGCCTATAGCCGTGAGCAGCGCTGGGAAGGAACTAGTTACATGTAACTCACTTACGCAATTTAATTACAAAATAAATGTAAGTGTTATCAGTTACAGTTACTGAGAAAAAAAAAAGTGTAATTAAATTACAGTTAGCCTACTTATGAAAATGTTAACGATTACAAAGGGCCCCTTTGTAATCGTTAACATTTTCATAAGTAGGCTAACTGTAATTTAATTACACTTTTTTTTTTCTCAGTATATTCCCATGTAAGGGGGTTACATGGGAATATTTTCACACACATTGATTTCTTTCCCAAATTGCATTGACTGCTCTAAAATATGATACACCAGTGTTTCAGGAGTTTAGGACACAGAATGCTTATTTAATAACGGTTTTATTTTCTGTTTGGGTAATGCACTATTTAAGATTAACTATGCAAATATTTGATTTAAAAAATGGTATCCTTTCTACTAAACTATTTCTTGTTGTGGTTTGAATTAGTATTTAACCTAAGAATGATCTCAAAGTAAAAAGCGGTGATTTTGTTGTGACTGTGCTTTAAAATTAAATTAATATAATTTTAATTCAAGTGATTAAGGATTTTGAAAGTGACAGTAATCAGTGTCGTGATGTTCAGTCCACTACCCTGAAAAAAGTGTCAGTACTATGATATAGTGCAGATGGTATTACTAGTACTTTAATATGATTACAATATTCATGCACCATTGTTTTTACATGACACACTGTAGTACTTATAATAATATAATATAAGCATGGTATGTATAAAACAATGGTATAAAGTTATACATGATTGTTATTCTTTTCTCATTCAATCATTTATAGCTTTAATATTGTTATGATCATCATGAAAAAAATCAAATAAAATGAATGATAGGATTTTATTTATTTATTTATTTTTATTTTTTATTATGATAACAGTTTTCTTCTTTAGCTTTATGCAATGTTATGAGTCACAGCCATCTGTTTTTCAGGTCACAGCGGTATTCTGGATCATAATTACAGACTCATATTCCAGAAAAAGGAGGAAATACCAAGGTGAGGGACAAAAGTTACTATTAACAGCATAACTGCTCCGGGTGTGTGTTCACAGTGTGTTCACTTCTCACTGCTGTGTGTGTGCACTTGAATGGGTTCAATGCAGAGCACCATTTCCGAGTATGGATTACCATACTTGGCAAATGTTACGACTTTCACTTTATTTATTCACTTTCTCTTTATTATAACTGTCCTGCAACAAGAAAAGCTGCTGTATTTCCTGGAATTTCCTTCCAGGTGCTGATAGATTCTTTAGACTCAGATCAGATGTGCTGATGGTGTAGTATGTTAATTAAACGCTCAGGTTTAATAAGTGCACTTAAATCAAAACTCACATTAGAAACCACATTCCATTTCAACATCACACAGGCTGAAACATGTCAAAAATACACTGAGTAAATGCAACAGCAATCAGGCATTTATTCCTATTGGACACTTTAAACAAAGAAGTCCATATTTTATGTATATGGCTTGAGACAGTAAGTGATTGAGCCCTCGTGACTAAACAGGGCAAGCAGTTTGCACATATTCCAGGTCTATTGTGTAAAACAGTCTATTTTAGAGACAATATTGCTATATTGGGGGGAAGTCGTGGCCTAGTGGTTAGAGAGTTTGACTCCTAACCCTAAGGTTGTGGGTTTGAGTCTCGGGCCGGCAATACCACGACTGAGGTGCCCTTGAGCAAGACACCAAACCCCCAACTGCTCCCTGGCGCTGCAGCATAAATGGCTGCCCACTGCTCCGGGTGTGTTCACGGTGTGTGTGTGTGTGCACTGTGCATGGGTTAAATGCAGAACACGAATTCTGAGTATGGGTCACCATACTTGGCTGTATGTCACGTCATATATTTCATCATATATTTTGTGTCTTTCTTCATTATGCGGTCAGTGTTGTGGACTTGTTTTTCTGTGTCTTACCCCTGTCCTTGTTCCTGAGTTTCCTTTTATGGTCATTTTCCTGTTCTTGTTGAGTTGATTGTTTATTCTATGCACCTGTTTGTTCCTTCTATGCACCTGTTTGTTCCTTCATTCCTTGTCCGGTCAACTTTGTTACCCATTGTTTGATTTTGCTCCTGAGTTATATGTACCCTGTGTTTTCAGTATTAGACTCTATTCTAGTGAAGTTTGAGACTCCTGCGTTCTCCCTTGCCACAACGAACTGTGACATATGCAGGCCATTTCCTTATGGAAATGCATGAATGACATCATAAAGCTGTTGCTTTGAAAAGCATGAAGAAAAAACAACATAACCAAACAAGCTGAGTTGCTGAGCATACGAAGGACATGTGATGGGCAAAAGTTTTGGCATTGTCATAAATTTTGCAAAGTTTGCTGCTCCAGTATTTGTAGACTATTTTTCCATATGTTTCTATGGTACACTGAAAAACAATGATAGTTTTAAAGGCTTTTATTGGCAAATATGTTTTAAATGCTTTTATTTACAGAGTTGACCCTTGTTCTTCATAACCTCTGCAGTTGGCTCTGGCATGCTGGATATCAGCTTCTGGGCCAGATCCTGACTGATGGCGATCCATTCTTGCTTCATTATTTCTCAAAGTTGATCACAATTTGTGGGCTTCTGCTCGTCCACTCTCCTTTTGAGGACTGACTACAGGTTCTCTATGGAATTGAGATCTGGGGAGTTGCCTGGCCACAGATCCAAAATTTCAATGCAATGATCTTCGAGCCACTTCTTTATCACTCTTGCTTTGTGTCTGTGCTCCATCATGCTGGAAAATGCATGAAAAATGCATCATCACCAATTGCTCATGGATTGTTAGAAGTCGCTCTTGAAGAACGTTTTGATATCATTCTTTATTCCTGGTACTGTTTTTGGGCATAATTATGAGAGAGTCCACTCTCTTGGTTGAAAAGCAACCCCACACATGGATGGCCTCAGGATGTTTCACTGTTGGCACGTCACAGGACTCACGATAGCGTTCACCTTTTCTTCTCCAAACAATTGATTTTCCAGATGTCCCAAACAGTCGGAAGGGAGCTTCATCAGAGGAAAAATAACTTTGCACCAGTCTTCTGCTGTCCAATCCTTGTACTTCCTGCAGAATTTCAGTCTGTCCTTGACGTTTTTCTTGAGAGATGCTCTCACACCAACCTGCTGTCATTCCTGAGCAAGCTCTGCACTGCTGGAGACACGATTCTGTAGCTCACTCCTCAGGAGGAGATGGTCCTGGCGCTTGCTGGACACTCTGGGATATCCTGAAGACTTCTTCACTGCAGTTGAACCTCTCTCCTTGAAGTTCTTGATGATCCGATAAATGATTCTTTCAGGTGCAATATTCTTTGTAGCAATTTCCTTGCATGTGAGGCCATTTTGATGCAAAGTGATGATGGCTGCATGTGTTTCTTTGGAGGTTACCATTGTGCGCAGTGATTGGAAGCACTTCTTCCCTCCTTTTATAGCAATCAGTCTGCTCTTACAGTCTAATTCAGGGGTCGGCAACCTACGGCACGCATGCCAACAATGGCACGCAGAGGGATAATCACTGGCACGCGAGCAGTAGGGAAAACTGCATACTGACGTACATTTTGAGCTATAATCACACAGCCTGTTAGGAGCTATAAAAACTATTGAAGTGTGAGAATTAACTTGCGCTAGTCTATGGATGCGCGCGTGATCGCTGCACATACTAGGCACTTCGGATCAAAGCCTCAGCAGTCTAACAGCGCTCGTCAATGTCAAAATGACTGAGATGTCCAATCACTGTGGTTAACCAGAAAAATTAAAAATGGCACGTCATGCCGAAAAGATTGCCGACCTCTGGTCTAATTAGTGTGATAGTGATTTTACCTGACTAGTACTCATTCACACTTTCACATGTGCTGCTGATATAATTAGTCAATTAATGTTAGCTGGTCATTTTTTGTCAGGATCAAAAAACAGTGATTTTTTTTTTTTTTTTTTTTTGAAAAGTTAATTTTTTTTAAGCTTTTAGCAATTATTTAAAATGCATCTGATCACTCTACACAACAATCTAGAAACAATTTGAATGAACACCAAACTTTAAGCAGCGAACTTTGCAAAACACAACATTTATGTCACTGCCAAAACTTTTGGTCATGACCTTACATACCTAGACAGTGCAGTCGCTGAAGAGTAATGTAATATTGAGCCACTGGTTGGAAACGCACTGTGTCAGTGACTAATAGTCAGACTGCACTGGAAAGATATTCAAACCATGATTATTCAAACCACTACAACATTCAAACCTCACCAGCTAGATTTTTACATCTCTACATCAAGAAAATGCAGCTGTGGCCTATTGGTTAGAGAATTGGACAGCACTCTCTTCTACCCTCAATACCCATGGCTGAAGTGCCCTTGAGCAAGGCACTGAACCCCCAGTTGCTCCCCGGGCGCTGGATATATAGCTGCCCACTGCTCCGGGTGTGTGTTCACTTGGATGGGTTAAATGCAGAGCACCAATTCCGAGTATGTGTTACCATACTTGGCAAATGTTACGACTTTCACTTTTTTTTTACTTTCAAATGTAAGGGCTGTTTGCTTGTGCTAGGGTGTTGTGGATGGTTGTTTACCGACTAAAAGACTGCTTCAATCATCCATCAAGCAAAAAAGTCCAATCACTTTGACACCAGCACAAGTTGAAGTAACAAGATCAAGATAAGTTATATACCAGTGTTTAACACAATGTTATCCACAATGTAGACTTTGATCATAGCAGCATGTGTTTTGTCAGCTGTGGCTGTTTTCATGTAATGAGTGACAGAGAATAGCAGATGTATCAGACGTCAAGAGGAAGAACAAATTGAGACACCTGTCTCGTTACGCATTAACTTAAGTAGTTATGAAAAAAATAACTAGATTAAAATGTCATATCATGTATAGTGTTGGTCAAAAACAAGTCAAGTCACCTTTATTTATATAGCGCTTTAAACAAAACAGATTGTGTCAAAGCAACTGAACAGCATTAATTAGGAAAACAGTGTGTCAATAATGCAAAATGACAGTTAAATGCAGTTCCTCATTGAATTCAGTGATGTCATCATGCAGTTCAGTTCACTTTAAATAGTATCTGTGCAATCATTTGCAATCAAGTCAACGATATCGCTGTAAATGAAGTGTTCCCAACTAAGCAAGCCAGAGGCAACAGCAGCAAGGAACCAAAACTCCATCTGTGACAGAATGGAGAAAAAAACGTTGGGGAAAACCAGGCTCAGTCAGGGGGCCCAGTTCTCCTCTGACCAGACGAAACCAGCAGTTCAATTCCAGGCTGCAGCAAAGTCAGATTGTGCAGAGGACTCAACTGGTTCCTGTGGTCTGTCCCGGTGGTCATCTGTGACAAGGTCTTTACAGGGGATCTGTATCTGGGGCTCATCTAGTTGTCCTGGTCTCTGCTGAAATTCAGGGCCGTAGAGGTCCTTTCTAGGTGCTGATCCACCATCTGGGCTGGATACGTACTGGATCCGGGTGACTGCAATGACCATCTGACCTGGAAACAGACTGGAACTGGTGGCTACGGTGACTTTGGAATAAGAGAGAAACAGACTAATATTAGCGTAGATGCTATTCTTCTAACGATGTAGCAAGTACATCGGGTGTTATGGGAAGTGTTCCCGGTTCCAGTTTACCGAATTAATGCAGCCTAAAAATCCTTTAACGGATTTGGATATTAGAAGCGTATTAGTGTGTTATGTATAAACCAGGTTAAAGAGATGGGTCTTTAATCTAGATTTAAATTGCAAGAGTGTGTATGCCTCCCGAACAATGTTAGGTAGGTTATTCCAGAGTTTAGGCGCTAAATAGGAAAAAGATCTGCCGCCCACAGTTGACTTTGATATTCTAGGTATTATCAAATTGCCAGAGTTTTGAGAACGCAGCGGACGTGGAGGACTATAATGTAACAAGAGCTTGTTCAAATACTGAGGTGCTAAACCATTCAGGGCTCTATAAGTAATAAGCAAGATTTTAAAATCTATACGATGTTTAACAGGGAGCCAGTGCAGGGTGTTGACTGACAGAACCGGGCTAATATGGTCATACTTCCTGGTTCTAATAAGAACTCTAGCTGCTGCATTTTGGACTAGCTGGAGTTTGTTTATTAAGCATGCAGAACAGCCACCCAATAAAGCATTACTATAATCTAACCTTGAGGTCATAAACGCATGGATTAACATTTCTGCATTTGACATTGAGAGCATAGGTTGTAATTTAGATATATTTTTGAGATGGAAAAATGCAGTTTTACAAATACTTGTGATCAATATGATACCTCTTCATTCACTACTACAAATTGATGGCCGTCATACAAGTATGATTTAAACCATGCTAATGCACTTCCATTAACGCCAACAAAGTTTTCTAGTCTATGCAAAAGAATGTTGTGGTCAATAGTGTCGAACGCAGCGCTAAGATCCAATATCACTAATAGAAAGAGCAGTCTCATTACTATGATACGGTCTAAATCCTGACTGGAAGTCCTCACAGATACCATTTTTCTCTAAGAAGGAATATAATTGTGAGGATACTACCTTTTCTAGTATCTTGGACAGAAAAGGGAGATTCAAGATCAGTCTGTAATTAACTAGTTCTTTGGGGTCTACTTGTGTTTTTTTTTTGTTTTTTTTTTGATGAGAGGCTTAATAGCAGCCAGTTTGAAGGTTTTGGGGACATATCCTAATGACAATGATGAATTAATAATAGTCAGAAGAGGATCTATGTTTTCTGGAAGCACCTCTTTTAGGAGCTTAGATGGAATAGGGTCTAAAATACATGTTGTTGGTTTAGGTGATTTAACAAGTTTATACAATTCTTCCTCTCCTGTAGTAGAGAATGAGTGGAACTGTTCCTCAGGGGATCTATAGTGCACTGTCTGATGTGATACTGTAGCTGATGGCTACAATTTTATCTCTAACAGTATCAATCTTAGCAGTAAAGTAGTTCATAAAGTCATTACTGCTGTGCTGCTGGGAAATGTCAACACTTGTTGATGCTTTATTTTTCATTAATTTAGCCACTGTATTGAATAAATACATGGGGTTATGTTTGTTTTCTTCTAAAAGAGACGAAAAGTAATCAGATCTAGCAGTTTTTAATGCTTTTCTGTAGGATAGGTTACTTTCCCGCCAAGCAAAACGAAATACCTCTAGTTTTGTTTTCCTCCAGCTGCGCTCAATTTTCCGGGCTGCTCTCTTTAGGGTGCGAATGTGCTCATTATACCATGGTGTCAGACAGTTTACTTAATCTTCTTAAGTGTAAAGGAGCAACTGTATTTAAAATGCTAGAAAAAAGAGAGTCCATAGTTTCTGTTACATCATCAAGTTGTTCTGAGGTTTGGGATATGCTAAGGAATTGAGATACATCAGGAAGATTACTTACAAAGCAGTCTTTAGTGGATAAACAAAGGTCTACATTTCAGTGCCTCTCTATATTAAACTAGTTAGATGTAAATTAATGTAATCTTACACTGCAGTACATGAACAGTGTAGATCCGGGATGTTGTCATTGCGGTTATAACTTCTGTAACATTGTCACAGTCTGTCACGGAAAACTCGGGAATGCATAGAAGATCCAAATGCCGTTTATTAGTCCCAAAACAAAGACAAAAAAACAGAGCAAAGACACTGGCAAGAGGTATTTCACAAACACACAATCAATAAACACAAAGAAACAGAAGCAATACTGCAGCAACAAAAGACTAGGTGAGCATGGTATATATATATATATATATATATATATATATATATATATATATATATATATATATATATATCACAGTGAGCTAATGGGTAAATGATCAACAGCTAGAGGTAATGAAATAATCAAAGAAATCCAGGAGGGAGGAAGAATGGAGGCGGGCCTGGGGGAGGGATGGTGGGCCAGGTCTCTGTAATGGAAGAGGGCCTGGAGACAGAGGTAGAGCAGGCAGCCAAGGCGGGCCAGCAGGGTAGGTGGCCAGGGCGGGACAGAGAATTCACAGGTGACCTCCTAGGTCGTGATGGGACAGTTAGAGAGCTCACAGATGACCTCTGTGACTATGACAAGGCAGGCAGAAAGTTCATAAGTGGATGCCCATGCTTTGAAAGGAACTGAAGCAAACACAGCCGCCACCTCTGGAGGTTCTGCAACGGATGCTGCCACCTCTGGAGTAACTGGAGCGGGTCCTGGAGTGGACTCTAAAGGTTCCCGGACTGGAGCAAGCTCCAGAGTGGACTCTGGGGGCTCACGGACTGGAGCGGGCTCTGGAGTGGACAAATGGAAAACTCAGGAGAGCTTAGAAGATCTAAATGCAGTTTATTAGTCCCAAAACAAAGATTTAAAAAACAGAGCAAAAACACTGGCAGGAGGTATTTCACAAACACAAAATTTATAAACACGAAGAAAGAGAAGCAATACTGCAGCAACAAAAGACTATGTGAGCATGGTATATATATCACAGTGAGTTAATGGGTAAATGATCAACAGCTGGAGGGAATGAAATAATTATCAGTGCAAGAGGTGATGGGAACTGAAGAATCGTGGCCTCTGGTGATCAAGGGCACACCAGCGCTGGCTGTGACAAACTTACTTCTCCTGTTTGCATTATAATCTGTATTTTTACTTGTTTATTTTGAAATATACTTTCATGGCATTTTTAAGTCCCACTTATATGATGGTCCTTCTGTGTCCAATGATTCAAAGGCCCATTCATAAAGAGACCCATTTACTTCATTCCTGAATTAATCAGCTGTTTGAATTGAATGAATGAATGACTCATAAAGACAATTAACGCCACCTGCCACCTGATTTAGTTTCTTACTTAGAGTATCATTTCATTACAAATTAATAAAAATAAAAACATTAAAGGGATAGTTCTCCCCCCCACCCCACCCCGTTGCAGCCTAAATGTTTATGAGTAATACATTTTATGTTGAATCAATTAAAATATTTCTTTCTAAAGCTAATTGATACTTTCTTATTTAACACAAAAATTAATTTAAATAATATTTTGTGGGTATTTTCACAATCAAATTTATTTTGCGATTAATTAGATTAATTAATAGAAAAATCATGTAATTAATCACTCTATCCCATACCTTGTCAGTGTCGTATGCTTGCTTAGCCCTTTGTTGTGATAAACCTTAAAGTGTGTTCAAGCGCTAGCAAAAGACAAAGGCACCTCAGGAAACAGATTTTGGACAGGCTTCTGAGGCAGCAAAACTTTTTAATGATCTACAGTACAATAGAACGAGTTTCGGTGATAACTTAAATATTTAATTACTATAATACTAATTTCTCACTAGAAATAACATCAAAAATGCAAAACGTTAGTCAGAAATATACATTTACACACAAAGTTACCACCAAACGCAACTTTCAAATGCCATGTTTATTTTTTAGCTTAACTGTCACGGAATGGAATGCACAGGATTCTGGAATATCAAAGGCAGTGAAGGATACATCTATGATGCCTTCCAAATTCGATCAGAAGAAGGTACCTCCGGAGACAGGAAGTAAAGCAGAATTTGGATTTGGACGTGCCTTGCTGCCTTCCTGCCTTGGAATGCTGCCCCCGAAGGCTGCATTTTAGAGCTTTCGGATGCAGCCAGTGTAAAGAAATACTCTTTGAGAGAAGCAGTCAATCAGTGGAAGTTAAAAGCAGATCATTAGTGTATTTATTTCTTGTCTCCTTAGTGTTTAGCGCAGTTGTCATTGCTAGGAAACGCTCGTTTTGTTTACCATGTTGAGACGTGCTGAAGTTGCGCTTGGTCTCGTACTCTATCGCATACAGTACCTAGTCAGCGTTGTGTGCAGTAAAGTGTGTTCAGCTGAATTAAATTTCTGTTTTGTCAAACGGGTATAAAAAAGGTTAGTATACTGTAGCAGTGGTCGCAGCAGCCCTCATGTGAAGACCGAAGTGTGTAAAGACCATTGACTCTACCGTGTGACTCAACCGTGCAGGGACACCGGCAAGGGACATAAGTATTGCTTTGGATTCCTCCTCTTTTCTACACCTTGCTTCACTTCTGTTTCAGTTTTAAATACTAACTCCCAATTTCCATATCCCTGTTATTACTACCACTCGCAAACCACGCTTCACACACTATAGGCCAGGGATCCTCAAATCTGGACCTGGAGATCCACTTTCCTGCAGAGTTTAGCTCTAACCCTAATCAAACACACCTGAGCAAGCTAATCAATGCCAATCAATGTCTTTGGGATCATTAGAAAATCACAGGCAGATGACTTTGATTACTGTTGGAGCTAAACTCTGCAGCGCATTGGACCTCCAGGGCAAGATTTGAGGAAGGGGGATATAGGCAGTGCAATCCTAACAACCTGCACATTTTGCCAATGTCTGCTAATATACTACTTTCTTTTTCTGTTGTGTCCTGGAATTGTCAGTCTGCAGTAAACAAAGCAGATTTCATTACATCTATTTCTAGTCATTCAAGAATAAATCTCATGGACCTGACAGAGACCTGGATCAAACCAGAGGACTTGCTACACCTGCACTCTCCAATATTTTTCATTTTTCCACACTTCCAGTCTGACTGGAAGAGGTGGAGGTACTGGTCTGGTTATCTCTAATGATTGGAAATGTATTCCTTTACCTTCTCTGGGTATTAGCAGCTCCTTTGAATCACATTCAGTCCCTATTACCCACCTTTTAAAATCCATTTTGTAGTTCTTTATCGACCCCCAGGACCACAAGGTAACTTCTTGAATGAATTAGATGTGCTGCTCTCAACCTTTCCTTAGGATGATACTCCCCTAGTTATGGAGAATTCAACATCCACCTAGATAAACCGCAGGCTGCAGACTTCCACACTCTGCTTGCTTCTTTTGATCTCAAGAGTGTGTTAACTATGGCTACTCACAAATCAGGCAACCAACTGGACCTTATTTACACACGACACTGCTCCACTGTTTGTGTGCTGGTTACTCCACTGCACAGTTCATCACTTCCTCCTAAATCTTAACCTCAACATGGTTCCTGTCACAACACATACCCCTCCACATGTCATCTTTCGATGTAACCTATGCTCACTCTCAACCTTACGACTATCTGCTATGGTTTCATCTCCGCTTCCTCCCCCCAAACAGTTAGCATTCTTTGATGCTAACAGTGCTACTGATACTTTCTGCTCCACTCTTAAATCTTGTTTATACACTGTCTGCCCCTTGTCTTCCAGGCCAGCCCGTACCACCCCTTCTGCCCCTTGGCTATCTGATGTTCTCCGCGAACAACATTGTTCTAAGCTCAGGGCTGCTGAAAGGGTGTGGCACCTATACTGTAATTATTTTGGTTTTTGTTTTTGTCAGCCACTCCTCTCTTCCTTCTCTGCTAATGTCTCCACTGCTAAAAGGACATACTATCATAACAAAATTAACAATTCATCTTACTCTTGCATGCTCTTTAAAACATTTTCCTCACTCCTTTGTCCTCCTCCTCCCCCTCCTTCATCAACTCTAACAGCTGACGACTCTGCCGATTCTTCATTGATAAAATTAAAACCATCAGTGCACAATTTTCCACACCACAATCAGTCAAGTACGTCTTACCAGCAAACATACACACGTTCACATCCTTCTCTTCACTTTCTGAGGCAGAAGTCTCCAAACTCCTCCTTTGTAATCATCCTACTACTTGTCCGCTTGATCCTATTCCATCACATTTCCTTCACGCCATTTCTCCTGCAGTTGTACCTGCACTCACTCACATCATTAACACATCCCTTCACACTGGTGATTTTCCCTCAGCATTTAGACAGGCTCAAATAACCCCAACACTTAAGAAACCCACCCTTAACTTATCTCTTTTAGAGACCTACAGACCAGTTTCAGACAACATTGCTAAAACTGCTCGGTCCTGCAGATTTGCCTTATTTAACATCAAGAAGATCAGGACCTTTCTTTCGGGAACATGCTTTACAACTCCTTGTTCAAGCTCTTGTTCTGTCCAGGCTGGACTATTGCAATGCTCTCTTGGCAGGTCTTCAAGCCAGTTCTGTCAAACCTCTACAATTAATCCAGAACGCGGCAGCAAGATTAATTTTTAAGGAGCCGAAAAGAATGTATGTCAAACCTCTGTTTATCAGTTTGCACTGGCTACCAATAGCTGCTCGCATAAAATTCAAGGCATTATTGTTTGGCTACAAAACCACCACTGGCTATGCACCCCTTTACCTAAATTCATTACTTCAGACTTATGTGCCCTCTAGAAGCTTGCATTCTGCAAGTGAATGTCGCTTTATTGTGCCATCCCAACGAGGCACAAGATCACTTTCATGGACTTTTAAATTAAATGTTTCCTCCTGGTGGAATGACCTGTCCAACTCAATCCAAGCATCTCCAAGAATCATCTAAAAACACATCTCTTCCATCTTTATTGGACCCTCTAACTCTAGCACTCTCTATTCTAATTCTATTCTTATATATCTTGTCCCTTTTAGACCTGCACTCTATTCATTTACGTCTTGTTTTCTTAAAAAATAATAATAATAATAACAAAAGAGAAGAGTTGTTTGAGTTGCAGAAGGCATGGGATAAAATCAGTGTTGAAGTTCTCAGAATATATACTGACACTATGCCAAAGAGATGTGCTGTATGGAGGAATTTTTTGGTCAGATTATAAACTAAAAGTCTAAAACTAAAAGTCTTTAACCAAAACTAAAAATCTAAATTTGAAACTTAAAGTCCAAGTCGAAAAAATTAATTTGGTATTTAGGATTGGGCATTTGGTATTTAGGATTGGGCATTTTGTATTTAGGATTGGGCATTTTCTATTTAGGGTTGGTCATTTGGTCATTTACCCATTTAGGATTTAGGATTGGGCATTTGGGGATTTAGGATTGTGAATTTGGTATTTAGGATTGGGCATTTAATCATTTAGCCATTTAGGATTGAGTATTGGGCATTTGAAGATTGAGGATTGGGCATTTGAGGATTGAGGAGTGTATGCAAATTAGGAGGCGTGGCCCAAATACTGGAGGCTGGGTTTGAAATGGCTGGTGCACAGAGGCACCTTATGGACAGCAGAGGGAGCTCCCAGCGCTAAGGAGCACACTGTAATGAAGCCAAACAGAGCGAGTGAGTGGCTTGAGCGAGGACTGTGTGATAACGTCAACTTAATGACACCTTTGTAACATTTGTGGCCTCAAACCGAGCGTACAACTGATGCTTGCGCGCGGTTAAATCACCTCCGCGAGATGAAAACAAAATCGCACGCGAGGAAACAGGAGCCTGCGAGCTCATTTCAAACTCTCGCGCACGCGTGATATGTTCTTTGTAGTGATGGGTCGTTCGCGAATGAGCCGACTCTAAGAGCCGGCTCTTGTAGGTGAACGACGAGAGCTGGCTCGCATATCTGAAGAGCCGACTCTATTTAAAATAATATATATATATATAGCCTATATAAATTAAATCATTATGTAATAATGAAATAATGGATGCATTTTATTTTATTTTAAAATAATTGACTAATTCAAAGAACAAAAAAAATATTATATAGGCCTAAAGGGGCACATATTCGTCTGAACAGCCTCACATTCTGTTCCTGTCAATCATACACGAGGGTGTCAACCAATTATATGGCATGAGGGAGGGGCCGGGCCATCACACACACCACACCACACACACAGTGTCCGGAGAAGAAACCGCATCAGCCCCTCGAAAGTAAGGCAGCTTGCATTTCTGAATGCAAATCTATCATAAAATAAAATATGATCAGCATTGTGTGTGTGTGTGTTCATACTAGTTATACAAACCATAACTAGTGAGATAGTTCATGCTGGTTATATAACATGCCAAAAAGAGGGACCAGTTTAATCCTTTCAGTTATTTATTTTCTTTAATATGGGTTCTATTATGTTGTTCAGATTCAGATTGTATTTGTTTTGTAATGTTGTTGTTTCTATACATTAAAAAGTTGTAATTTTAAATGCAAATGTTTAATAGTATTCTTTTTTTTCATAACAAATCAATGCATTTGTAAAGAAATTGTGAGACATTGTGAGTTTGATTTCATTTAATAATTTACTAGAATTGTTTTCACACCTATCATAGTCAAAACATTATTGTTTTTTAAAGAGCCGTTTGTGAGCCAAAAGAGCCGCTCTTTTCAGTGAGCTGAGTCAAACGAGCCGGCTCACGAAAAAAAAACAAAAAACGAAATGCCCATTTGCGCGCAATACAAGCCCTCGCGCACGCATGATCATTCCCCAGCTGCTCGCGCTCGATCTTCTTACCTGCTCGCTCGAACACTTTTTTGCCCTGTCAGTCGTGACAAAAATAAAAGTGTTCGAGAGAGCAGGTGAGAAGATCGAGCGCGAGCAGCTGGGGAATGATCATGCGCGCGCGAGGGCTTGTATTGTGCGCAGAGAACATGTCACGCGCGTGCGAGAGTTTGAAATGAGCTCGCGGGCTCCCGTTTCCTCGCGTGCGATTTTGTTTTCATCTCGCGGTGGTTATTTTCAGCTGGTGGATTGATCAGTTTTATTTTTGTCAGTCGTGACAAAATGTTACAAAGCTGTCATTAAGTTGAAGTTATCAAACAGTCCTAGCTCAAGCCGCTCTCACTCGCTCTGTTTGGCTTCATTACAGTGTGCTCCTTAGCACTGGGAGCTCCCTCTGCTGTCCATAAGGTGCCTCTGCGCACCAGCCATTTCAAACCAAGCCTCCAGTATTTGGGCCACGCCTCCTAATTTGCATACACTCCTCAATCCTCAATCCTCAAATGCCCCAATCCTCAATCTTCAAATGCCCAATCCTCAATCCTAAATGGCTAAATGATTAAATGCCCAATCCTAAATACCAAATTCACAATCCTAAATCCCCCAAATGCCCAATCCTAAATCCTAAATGGCTAAATGACCAAATGCCCAACCCTAAATAGAAAATGTGCAATCCTAAATACAAAATTAATTTTCGACTTGGACTTTAAGTTTCAAATTTAGATTTTTAGTTTTGGTTAAAGACTTTTAGTTTTAGACTTTTAGTTTATAATCTGACCAAAAAATTCCTCCATAGTGCTGCTGTAATTGATGCAAAAGGTGGACATACCAAATATTAAAGTTAATAGTGGATAAAAAGAGTAAGACTCACTTCATTTGTTGTGCTCAGAGCAACCATCTGCATGTTTCATGAACATTATGAAATGAAATCATATTTTGGAGGCAATATTTTCAGATCTGACAGGTGTTCTAATAATTTTGGCAACCACTGTATACATATAAAATATTTATTTTATGTAATGTTTCCCTTTTTTCCCTTTTTATTTGCAATTTACAAGAATGACCAAAAATACACCAGAAAAATAAAAGTGCAGTCTGTGACTACAGACTGGGTATTGCTAAACCAACAAATAAATAAATAAATAATACAGAGAAGAAAGCATTTTGCTGCTGCAGAACAAAGTACAAAGACTTGCACTGCAACAGAAACATAGAAAGGACAAAAATAATGATTTTATAAAACATTTATTTTCCACCGAGTTACTGTCTGCCACCATTATCGAGAGTACCACAACGCAAATCAAAAATCAAATATATCTTAATTTATTTTCTGTAGATGAGCGAAGGTCTTATGGGTTTGGAAAAGGAACTTACATACTGGTAAAAAAAAAAAAAAAAAATATATATATATATAGCCTGAATGCACTGTAAGTCGCTTTGGATAAAAGTGTCTGCTTATTGCATAAATGCAAACGGAATGACATGAGGATGAGTAATTAATGACAGAATTTTCATTTTTGGGTGAACTATCCCTTTAACTTGTAACCTGTTTGTGGAAAGTGACAATAAGTGAATGGTTTCCAAAAGCTGGAAGTTTTCAGCTTTTCATTTGTTATAAATGGGTTAATGTGGTTTGAAGATGACGTAATATCTCATAAAACTATATAAAAACATGTTCAAACAGCTCAAAATGATATAAACAGCTTTGGGAAACAGTTGTTAAAATCACATTGGAGATGATCCAGAAATTCCTGTTTTATTAAATAAACTGTATTTTTCAAAATATGGGTTTGAGATGTAAATGATCAACAGAGACCTTTGTTGGCATGACTGGCACAAATTTTTGAGTGACGGTGCACATAGTGCCATAAACGATTAATGACAGGTTCTATAGCACATCAAGAACTTCATAAGACACCATGACTGTTAGAGTACAAGAGCCTGCAACCATAACCCACAAATGACAGTAAGTTCACATGCAATCCTCCCATTTTTAAGGATTTACTAGACAAAGAAGCATCATTTAAATATGCCTCCCGCATTTGCAATGCCTTCCTCCAAGAGAGGATTCTTGACATGCTTAGATATTTGTTTATTCAATACAATAGATGATCTCTCTCTCTCTCTTTTTTTTTTTTTTTTTTACAAATACAGAAAGTAGACTAAATCTAAAATGCAAAGTATTTGCTTTGTCTGCTTAGGTTTAGGGTCATATCCATCCAGAGCATATACAGCAATTCCGGGGCAAAGGTGAAGAGCTGACATGCACTGTATGACATCAGGTGATAGAACGCATTAACTTTTATAACTACTACTAGCATTCCAGTTGTTTTGTGTAAACAGGTTATATCTGTATTGTGTCAGCAATTAGGCCTACAATACACAGGGAATTAAGTTCTACAGAATAAAGCATCTCAAATAAGTTTTATTATTATTATTATTATTATTATTGTTATTATTATTATTACCTATGTAAAAATTTCTCATTAGTCTCCTTGAGATTAAGGCTTTCTGTCCTGTATACATTAGATTTGACCATTGGCATTCATTCCAACTCATTCTCTTTCAGATATGACACATAATCAAGTGACGTGTTCCAACTCTCGGGTCTCTAAGTAGTGTCGGGAATGTCTGTTAAAGTTCACTTCACAAAAATGTCCCCTTTGGTGGTATAAGTAACAACTACATGTCAGCTAGCAGTAATTAGAGTATTAAGAGAAATTAGGTGAATTAAGTAAATGTTTAAATGTTTATTGTATTCAACATTTGTATAGTACTTAGGTTTTGTGCAGTGACTGGTTGGTAAATGTTCCTCTTCACTTCCTGTGATGAGAGATACTGGTGCACACTAGATCCCTATGCTATTTAGGAATGAACAATTATGCCAATTTATAATGCAGAAGGATAATAATGGCAGAGTAACGAGCAATTACTAGAGGAGACTGTGTTGTACAACATTTGGCTGATCAGTCTTTTCAGTTAGAGCCATTAATTATTAGATTTAAGGGGTAGTACAAATTATTCAACATTTAAATATAAATGAAAAAAAATGGTTAAAACAAAAAAGAATATGTGTAATCATGTGTAAATTGTATTTTTTTTATGATACCGCCATTATTATCTTTAGTAGTGTTATTTTATGTAATTGAATTGGTACTATTCTGTGTGTGTGTGTGTGTGTGTGTGTGTGTGTGTGTGTGTGTGTGTGTGTGTGTATGTGTGTGATAACTTACTATGTTTAGATATGTAGATTGGCTTTTTAAAATCTGGCAAGGGGCAACATGAAAATTAGCCAATGGGCCTAACTCTGGCTTATTTATGGTATCTGACTGTTGATTAATGAGCACTGTCTTGGTGGAATAGACCTGCTACGCTGCTGCGGCAAAACAAGTACTGAGACATGCTACTGCCAATACATCCACAGACATACTGCTTTGAGCATGTAGGAAATACTGCTGCTGCACACAAAACATATAAAATAACCCCCATAAATAACATACATGAAACTACCCCATAGTAGATCTATACAGGTGGAGCTGGGGAAGGTGGAGGGTTTTTAAAGCGTGCTGCAACTGCTACGGCAAGCACTAGCCAAGCATTTGAATGCTTTGCAGCAAGCTCATTGGCCGCTTATGTGAAAAGAAACCAGTCAGTGATGTGATTATATCAGATTTAAAATCAGCAAAAACATCAAACAATAATCATACTCTATCATTCATTATACTTTAAATTAAAATCAGACTAAAAAACTTAGTTTTAAAAGTGTCGGATTGCCAAACTTCATTGAAAAATGGATTAATGGTATCAATGGTATCAAAACAGTATATTCACGCCATTATTAGATATATTTTATTAATTATTCAGAATTTCATTTGGCATCAGTCAGTAGTCCTAATTATCTTATCTAATGCACTGATAATCACACATTTTCATACTTTCCCACAAATAGTAACTTTCCTTCTAGAAGAAAGACTAAAATCCCAAGCTTTCATCTCAGCCCTTGCTAGAGGCTTCTCACGTGAGAGATGTAGTCTTTCTTTGAGGAAAGGCAGACTTGATTGGCATCTTACTTCAAAGCTGACATGCCCGACCAGGGTGTAGTTCCTCATTCAGTCCAATCTCATTTACTTTGACTCTCAAGAGGGTAACATAAAGCTGATCTAACAAGAACTGGATCAAAAGGGGCTGGTTTGGTTATGTGGTCTTCGCAAAGACTTATAAACTGTGGTAAGCTGTTGTGTCTTTCGACCCACCCAGTAAGGCTGTGGATCATTAAAAAAAGAAAAGTCTCTGTCAGCCACAAAACTAAAAGTGTATTGAGGCACATGGCAGGGTTTTTACAACAATATGCACAGAGGGACGCCTGTAGACAACTCAAAACAGAGACAGGGAGGCGAGGGTGTGACACTGCGTTTAATTCAAACTGAGCAGGCCCTGTTTTATCTTTAAATCATGCTTCTTTTATACCCAGTGTCCCGTGTGCCTCCTCCCTCATTTGACAGGTGTCCTGAAGGGGGAGCGTTCACAGCAAGACCTGATTTTCAGGATATCAGATGACTTTAATTATGCTGGAGTTGCGTGAGTATGGTATTTGCTGTATGTCATTTGTGCGGTTTGTGTGGGTTATCCGGTGTACAGTGGGACTGATGAATTCTCCTGCTAGCGGTTTGACTCCAGTTTTGTACACAAACCTGCTTAAAGCGTTTGCACAATATTTTCCTCCCTCACAAATGAGCTGCCACAATTCTCTGCCTTCCAAACGAGCACCAATCAAGACATTTCATTCGTGGCTAAAGGAAAGGCTGGAAGAGATTATGTCATACAGGAAGAGTTCTTACAAAGTGTTACCTTAAAAAGAGTTTTTGCTGCACATCTCAACAATGCAGGCAAGAGTTTTAACGCCGCCCCAAACCCCGAGGGCTTGTTTCACACAACAGGAGAGTGCTGCACAGCCTCGGACTCTGGCCATTTGGACACGCACACCTGAGAGACTCTCTATACAGTATATTCCTATATTCTACTGTATAGATCTCTCCCTTGATTTTCAGTAACAATATCCAAACTACCTCTATATATACATATTTTTTTTTTTATTTATCTTGTCTTTAATATTGAGTTTATTGTTGGAAATTACATTTTTTACCTGTTAGATTATAAAAGACTTCCCTAAAATGTTTAGATTTATATTCAATTGTTATAATTAACAACATGAAGTGCATTATGTCAAAGTTTTCTAAGCTGTGACTCGGGTTGCTATATCTTTTCTAATTGATCCGGCTTATGGTTTTCATAAACCAGACTATCAAAACCACCTAAAATCCCATAGACTTTCACTGAGGTGGTGAAAACTTTTATACAATAAGACTTGTGGTGTATTTAAGCTGTCCACTGCCATAGCAAAGCTTAAAAACTCCCTACTGAAAATACAGTTAAAACCCAATCAGCTTAGACTGGTCTCCCTAGCTGGTTTTAAAGTGGTTTTGGCAGGTCACGCTGGACTTAAGCTTAAGCTGGACTTTACTGAATCAACTGGTTTTAGATGATTTTAGCTTGAAACATGGAAACATGCTAACAACATGCTAGTAACTTGCTAATCATGCTAACAACATGTCAGTTATGTGCTAACCACGCTAACAAAATGCTAGTAACTTAATAATCATGTTAGCAACATGATAGAAACACAAATAAACAACATGCTAGGTACTTGCTAATTATGACAACGGCATGCTAGTCACTTGCTAATCATGCTAGCAACATGCTAGTCACTTTTTAATAATGCTACATGCATGCTAGTCACTTGCTAATCATGCTAAAAACATGCTAGCGACATGCTAGTCACTTGCTAATAATGTTAACAACATGCTAGAAACTTGTTAACGACATGCTAGTGACTTGCTAGTCATGCTAGCAAAATGCTAGTCACTTGCTAATCATGCTAGACACTTGGTAATAATGCCAGCAACATTCTAGCGTCATGCTAATCATGCTGGAAAACGCTAGTGACATGCTAGTAACTTGCTAATCATGTTAGCGACATGCTAGTTTACTATTTCTTATCTATTTATCTATCTGTCTATTTATCTATTTTTCTGATAATTCACTGCGTGAATGATAATTAAAATAATTAAAATGTTCATCATGCAATGCTGAAACACTTCTTAAAACTAAGATGATTTTAGTAAATGCAGTGGTCGAATGCTCTTGGCCTCTCCATTTTCTGTGTAATTAAGTCCACTTGACTAGTGACTGATCTCTGTCCACTAAACTGGGCGACTTTCTGGATATATATAGGCTGTTTTAGAAAAATATTTAACAGATGAAAAAGAGGGATAAAGGAGAATCAATAAATTATGAATAATTCATTGCCATTATGTGATTAATATGTCATCACTGTCATCCATAGAACAGTAACTGTAGTCTGATTACGAGTATTTTAAAATGCTATATATATAATCTTATTACAAGTACTTAATTTTTTTAATCGGATTACATGATCCAGATTACATGTAATCAGTTACTACTCAGCTCTGCTTGTGATCGAGACTGGTGTCGGCTTCAAAATCATATATTTGATGATCTTCTTCTGTATAGATATATAATAATAATAAACAATATTGAAATAAAACGATACTAATAACGCATGCATGGACTCTTGGGGCTTGCATAGAAAGCATCTATTTTGGTGCTACATCTGTATTTTGGTGTGTAAGCATCACACAACAGTGGTTATTTGTGTGGTGTGAGGAGAGCCCGGCCAGCGTCCCTGTGAGGAACAATGTGTGCCTTCAGCACGGGAAACACCCGTGCTCACTACTGAGAGCACTCGAGGTTGTCCTTATATGGAGTTAAAGTCAACGTCTGGCCTGATTGGCTCTTTGACATCTAAGAACATGTGGATTTGCAGCAGCAAATTACCTGAGAGCACCTGTAAAGACATGTAAATCAAAGAGGACAACACCATGAGAGAGCATTGTTCTAGTTGTGTAATCCCAGTCATTTACTCACGGTAACCAGCTCTGATAGATGACCAGACAAAAACAAGGAAAGATGGGGGATGTCTGTGAATGTAAACAAAAGAACAATAAAAAAAAAATTGAATGATTGCTAAATAAAACAAGTTTAGCCCATATTCATGACATTGGCATTCATTTTCACCTTTCTTATGTTAAACCTAAGTTAACTACATCTGAATTTACATTGGTTGGTGATTAAAAAAAAATAAAAAAATAAAAATTCAGAAAGGTCGTTTGCTATTCCATGACTCATCGTTTCTTAAGTGTTATTCAATATGGAGATGTTCAGAGAGACAGTGCTGCCCCTTACTGGACAGACAATGAAAATGCCATAACATTTTTTACAATTAATGCATTTTTGCAAACCAGAGAGACTTGCAAACATATTGTAGAATCACGTGCTAGAAACTGAGTGCTACTACGATGTGAAACAGTAAACACTGCATAATATACTACAGAAGAACACACATACAAATACTAATATGAAATGTTATGTTTAATTCAGTATTTTTTATTTATGTAATTACGTATTTTAAAAACCCACCCGTCTTATCTGCCATTGGTCAGTCAGACATGCATCCTCACAGGTCTACAGTCTTTATAAGCTGGAGTCTGAAGTCTTTCATCACAAGTCCGAGTCGAGTCTGGAGTCATTTTGTTAATTGTTGCAAATAAATTCTCATCCTTATCCTATTTACAAGCTTGTATTTTAAAGTCAAAATATGTTCAGTCAATCCAAGACACAAAAATACAAAAATACATGTAAAATTATTTATTTTATGAAATAACACTCAAAATATGAAACTATAACCTCCAGTAGGTGGCGGCAAATCACCGTCTTAATGAATGAGTGAGTCACTCAGTCGTTCAATCAACCGATGGACGATTCATTCATGAAACAATGAAAGTGACTATCTTACCCTGCGCTCCATTGGGAAGGGCTCATCCCTATGCCCTAATCCCTTCAAAGGGTTTACCCTCTGGAGTGAGAGCTTCTAAGGGTTGGAGGGTGTAGGGGACCAAACAACTGTTTCTTGAAGTGCCCTTCTGCATCATCATGTGCCCACACGGAGGTGGCATCATCATTCAAAGAATCTGTGCAAAGGATCATGGGAGCCCGAAGTGCCCATCAGTTGTACCCTTCGAAATCCTTCATTCCGAAGGTTTGGAACGACCCTTCAATATGGTGGTCATGATGGTTTTCACTCCGAAGTGCCCTTGGAGGGTAATATATCCCGTTTGGAATGCACCAATAATGAATTGCTCACTGAATCATTGACTCGATTTGTTCAAATACTTGACATACTGTAGATTCATTCAGGAGCGAAACGCTACTGTGTTGATAGACCCAGTTCTAACAGTTCTGCAGTGGCTTTGTTTAAACTATTTTCATTTTGCGGAACTGAGCAAAACAGACAATACAATATTGTGTATAAGATTTCACATAATTTTAACTTTCACATAGTTTTTATTGAACTATTGTATAAAATCATTATCACATTTGCAATTGTGCAGATATTCGGGAAAAATAAAACAGCACTCTTGCTTGTGTGATATTGCTAAACTATATCATACCAATATGTGTTATTTTTTTTTTCCATAATTAATTGCACCATTTAAAACTTAAAATAGACCAGAAGTAGACATACTACTTTTATTAGGTGTTCCATTTGAATAAATGTTTAAACATAATCAAAATGCTTATTTGAAGCGTCAGTTTTTGCATTTTGATTAGTCAAACCTGAACACTATGGTGGCTCTGAAGTGCAAAACAGATTACAATTCTTGAAAACAAAATAACAAATTACAAACTCAAATGCAAATCTAAAAAACAAAATGACAATTCAGAAAACAATACAACAAGACAGAAAACATTATAACAAGTCAGAAAACACAATGACAACCGGAAGAGGTAGGTTTAGTTTGAGACAGCGCCATTGGTTTGGGATTACTCACCGCTGACTGGACGAGACATCTGTCAATCAAGGTATACAGAAAGAACCAGCCGAAAAACAGCAGAGTCGTGATAGAAAGTTTGGAGATGGTCTTAAAGTAGCTCGGTTTAAATGTATTATATGAATTGTGCTTACTATGGAATAAGTGTGGTTAAGTGTGTGTCCTTGACTTTTTGACACGATCGACCCGGGTTCGATCCCACCTTTTGCCAAACTTTTTTTCCTCCCTTATCAAATCTCGTATTAGCAATGGATTCTATTTACACTATGTTAAAATAGCAGGATTTTCTGCTATGTATACTACTTGTTGAAAATAGTGGCAATTATCTGCACTTCAGTATTGCAGTACATTATAAAACAGTATGCAATAATAAAGTATTGAGTGTAAATTATAATTTTAATTCAAATTATTAATTGGATGCCACCTTATTGGTACAATAAAGCCCTCCCTACACCTACCCTATACTTTATTTTCACCTTTTTGATAAATTCCTTAATTTTTATGACAATAAATGCCTTTACGATGTGATATGAGATTTGAAAAGGGAGAAAAAAAAAAAGTTTGGCAAAATTGGGATTGAACCCGGGTCGATCGCATCAAAAAGTCAAGGGCACACACTTAATCACCTGCACCACTGGAGCTGACAAAATACCAATAAGGTAGGTTATTTGCACAAAGTATAAATAGACACTCCGTATGTTTTATTCCATAGTAAGCGCAATTCATACAATACATTTAAACCGAGCTACTTTAAGATCATCTCTGAACTTTCTATCACGACTCTGCTGTTTTTCGGCTGGTTCTTTCTGTATACCTTGATTGACAGATGTCTCGTCCAGTCAGCGGTGAGTAATCCCAAACCAATGGCGCTGTCTCAAACTAAACCTACCTCTTCCGGTTTGTATGATTTGTCTTTGTGTTTTCTGACTTGTTTAGTTTTTGAATTTGTCATTGTGTTTTCTAAATTATTATTTTGTTTTTTTAGATTTGCATTTGCGTTTGTAATTTGTTATTTTGTTTTCAGAATTGTAATCTGTTTTGCACTTCATGGTCACCGTACAACACGCACGCACACACACACAAATACATTAAGAGAGAGAAAAGCCATATCTGTGTATATTACAAAAATATTGATAAAATGTTGTACTAGATTTAAGACTAGATTTTTCGTTCATGTTTTTAACAGGACACCCCTCAGTATATATAGAGTTAATGTTACTAACCTTTGTGTGAGTGTTCTAGGTGATACATTCTAAGATTTGATGCTGTCCTTCCGGTATCTTCAGTAGTTTTCAAACATTCTTTGGATCTAGCCGATCTTCATATAGTTCCTGATTCTGACACTAATATAACCAAATGTGAGAACATATACACGGTGGCTCCTGCCATGTTTCATACCCTTCTGACATTTCAGAATGCGTGGAAATACATAATCAGATACTATGGTAAGAGTCCCAATTACATCAACAAGGAAATACGTGACATATATAGTATACTTATAAGAATATAAGTAAGTTCTAAGTTCTTTATGATATCAGTAGTTAAGAATAAAAGACTCAAATTGTTTTTAAAAATATCCACGAGCCCTTCTTGTCAAGTCGAGTCTTAAAGTTGACATATCATGAATTGTCCAGGTTTTAAGTGCTATAATCAGGTCCCCGTTGCATCTACCAACCACTGAAATGTGATAAAGATTAACCCAGTAACTTTGTTTTGGTAAGCCTTTTTCTGCAAGTGTTTTGTTAAAAACGAGCGTGTTTGATTTCTCTCCCCTAGTGATGTCGCAAAGGGCTCTCATTATAATATTACCACCCCTTAATCTGCAAGTTTCTGCCCATGGTGCCGTCATTTTGATTTTGCAAGTGACAACGGTGTACCGGCTCTAATGCCATGGTGAAAGTTTGAGCAAAACATGCTAACTGTTCTGACTTTGGCTGCACAGACGAGCACAGAACACTATTTAGATTCCCAGCCTCAGAGGAGACAACAGAGCAGTGGATTTCTTGATTTATTTACTGTATATTGCTGCTGCCACACAGATCTAAAATAAACATGCAACATGAAAGTTTTCTGAATTGCTTACCTTCACAGACATAACCGCCTGTTTCTAACTCGTGTGTTTTTAACGTAAACTTGTGTGTGAATGAGAACTAAGTTTAGAGAACTTGGTACTCATATGCCTTGTGACAGCCGATTTCTGTCTAAGTTTAAAGCGGTCATATGATGCGATTTCAATTTTTCCTTTCTCTTTGGAGTGTTACAAGCTCTTGGTGCATGAAGAAGATCTGTAAAGTTGCAAAGACTAAAGTCTCAAATCCAAAGAGATATTCTTTATAAGAGTTAAGACTCGTCCACGCCCTCCTAAAACACCTCGTTTAAACACCCCCCCAAATGTCTACGTCACGATGTTGGAAGATTTGCATACCACTGCCCAATTGTTCACGCAAAGAAAGAAGGCGTATCTTTGATTCTCACAGTTGCCGCCGCCCCCAGTAGAGTAGGCTTGTTGTTTGTTGTTTCTCGTTTCTCCGATCACAAATGCAGACATGGTTTTATATTTACGTGGCATGATATGCAAAGCAACACGTAAAAAGACAGTATAAGTCATTATAATCAGTAATTATGTCAACAAATGCCTCGTTTGTAATGGGTTTTATTGGTTTTGTCTCATAGCGCCGGGATACGGCATCACATTATGGTAAGGGGCGTAACATTTCCGTCACACGCTTGAGGAATTCGGCCAATCACAACGCACTGGATAGCTGGCCAATCAGCATACACCTTGCTTTTCAGAATGACAAGCTTTGTAAAAATCAATGGGTTTCAGAAAGGCGGAGCATAGAGGAGCAACAATAATGTATAGTACGTGGAAAATAATGTGATTTTTGACACATTTCATTACACCAAAATTACTCCAAATACACAAAATAATGTTCTTTTTAGCACCGTCATATAACCCCTATGGTTTAAAACGCATGATTTCAGCATGATAAACATGATAATCACAAACAAAACATGATTTTTAGCAGGTACTAGCTGTAAACAGCTCTATTCTGGAAAAAGTGGCGGAGAGCAACAGCTCATTTGCATTTAAAGAGACAGGCACAAAAAACAGTGTGTTTCTGCTTGCACTCAAAATAAGCATTTTCAAAATGATATAATAAATGATCTGTGGAGTAATTTGAGCTGAAACTTCACAGACATATTCTGGGGACACCAGACTTATATTACATCTTGTAAAAAGGGACATAATGTGTCTCCTTTAAGTCATTTCAGGTCGAGTCTGGAGTCTATTTAAATGCTACTCGAGTGCGAGTCACTAACTCGAGTGCCCATCTCTGGCTCAAGCCCATCCTATTTATTTATTTATTTATTTATTAAGTATTAAGTTTTTATCTTTAACTTTAGCAGTACGATCAAATTATAGACCTATAACAAGTTTATGATTCACACCGGAAATGGAAGATCAAGTTGAGACCATTGCATTATGGAATACAGTTTTCCACTGGGCTGTTGGCAGTGTGGCATGCACCAGCTCTCATTGTGCACAATAAACTTAATTAAAGAAAGAACAGTACGGTAGATAAAGCAATACTGCTAAATTACTAGGTAGCATGATGCAATGCTCCAAACAAAGCCATGAACCAACGATTACTTTGTGCACCTAATATTATTAAACTGTATCACTCTGAAGGGTCCAGCTGACAGAATGAGAAGATTGAACTGGAAGAGCAATCAAAAGAAATACAACGCAGCAAGCAATCAAGGCACTTTTAATGGCAGAAATCATCACCTGAGGCAGGACAACAGCAAACACCCCGCATTCCAGACACTTCCTTTCCCCCTGAGCTTTCCTCCCATCTCCTACTGAACCTCATACTCGTACCTCAGAAGCTACACTGACTTTGATTTGACTTTGGACACTTGATATGCACATGTATGAGGTAGAATTGAAAACACCTTGCTTGCTTTTGTGCGTCTTCCAAAAATCTATGCATTTTAACCGAACCAAATTCAATATAAAACTGATGAGCTACAAAACAATTCGCAAGTGATGCCATACAGTGTATCTGCTTCAGTTTATCCTCCGTCTTCACACGTAACCCACACCATTCCTTACACTAGACCACTCAGGGAGAGATCGAACGAACTTAAACTTTCATTAAAACCGTTAAAATGTAATCTGTAATATATAAAAGAAAACAAGCAAAAAGGCACATACAGACTCAAGCAGAACTTTACCAAATCAATCACTCGTTTTAAACATCAAGGCACTTTGTGCATTAACATTTGCCACGGTTCCTCCGAGGGTCTTCGTTTAACCAAACAGGAAGCTGCACAAAAAGAAAAGGCAATGTCAGTAAATTACTTAACTGTAAAAAAAAAAAAAAAAGTCATCATTTGTATGAATAAATCCTTAAATTAATATTCATAAATGTGCAAACACACACACACACACAAAATATGTTTCTTATGCTCATCCAGGCTGCATTTATTTGAACAAAAACACAGAAAAAACAGTAATATTGTGAAATACTACTGCAATTTAAAATACTGGTTTTCAATTATAATATACAGGTCCTTCTCAAAAAATTAGCATATTGTGAAAAAGTTCATTATTTTCCATAATGTAATGATAAAAATTAAACTTTCATATATTTTAGATTCATTGCACACCAACTGAAATATTTCAGGTCTTTTATTGTTTTAATACTGATGATTTTGGCATACAGCTCATGAAAACCCAAAATTCCTCAAAAATCTCAAAAAATTAGCATATCATGAAAAGATTCTCTAAACGAGCTATTAACCTAATCATCTGAATCAACTAATTAACTCTAAACACCAGCAAAAGATTCCTGAGGCTTTTAAAAACTCCCAGCCTGGTTCATTACTCAAAACCGCTATCATGGGTAAGACTGCCGACCTGACTGCTGTCCAGAAGGCCATCATTGACACCCTCAAGCGAGAGGGTAAGACACAGAAAGAAATTCCTGAACGAATAGGCTGTTCCCAGAGTGCTGTATCAAGGCACCTCAGTGGGAAGTCTGTGGGAAGGAAAAAGTGTGGCAAAACGAGAAGAGGTGACCGGACCCTGAGGAAGATTGTGGAGAAGGACCGATTCCAGACCTTGGGGGACCTGCGGAAGCAGTGGACTGAGTCTGGAGTAGAAACATCCAGAGCCACCGTGCACAGGCGTGTGCTTTTGAATTGCGCTTAAAACACTAAAAAATAATTGGAAAATTATTTTTATATGGTGAGTCAGCAGCATTCCTATAAAACTAGGGGTAGAGTTTTTAATATTTGTCCATGTAAATTTAAGGAGTTTTGGTGGGGAAAAATACATTTTTATATACTAGTGCTATAGCATGGAATAAATTACCAGTCTCAGTAAAGGGAGTAAAAGATTTTTTTGAGTTTTAAAAGATTGGTAAAATGATGGCTGTTTGGTGAGTGTAGTTAGTGTGTTTTGTGGAGATTTTATTGTCAATTGTGTCAATTAGTTTTGTGTTTATTGTCAGTTGTGATTTGTATTTGTCAAATTGGTGAATTATCTCTACTTTATTGATATTAATTTGATGTTATAATGTGATAATTATGATTAGGAGATAACTGTTGCTTTGTATGTTCTGCACGTACACATAACCTTTATATTAACATTGAACGCTGCAATGGAAATAAGCCAAGTGCTTTATTGTGTTTTTATCCTTGACAGTTTTTCTAAAGTGTATGGAATACTTGTATTTTGTACGGTTTTTATAAACTTTTCAAATAAATTTAAATTCACTTCAATTCTGGAGCATGTGGAACAGTCTAAAACAATACAAAGCCACAAGAGCTAGCCATACAAGATGGTCAGATTTGGAAAGATTACTTTGAGAAGCTCTATACACATCAAACTGACCCTCTGTATAATACCACCCAGTTAAAAGTCCTCGAAAAATTGAATGTTCTTGAATTATGTATCAAAAACAACCAAAATCTACTAGATTATCCAATAACCCAACAAGAACTTAGTGGAAAAACTTAGCCAAAAACAACACTTCACAGAAGTCAAATATTTACTGTATGCACATGACTTGCTAATTCTATCTAAAACACCATAAGGTCTCCAGAACAACCTTGGCATTTTAACTAAATACTGCCATGATTGGGCCTTAGACGTCAACATCCCAAAAACTAAGATTATGATATTTCAGAAAAAATGCATGCTATACGAACAAAATTATTCAAAATAAACATCCCCATCAGAATTTGGAGAAAGATCTTTGATAGTGTCATTCTGCCCATTGCCCTGTATGGAAGCGAGATCTGGGGCCCAGCGAGTAACTCGAGCCATAAAGACTGGCACAAACACCCTTCAGAAGCTCTGCATGTCGAGTTCTGCAGAAGCATGCTTCATGTGCACAAAAAAACGCTCCTAATAACTCCTGTCTCCCCCTAAATCTAAACATTAAAGAAAGAGTTTTAGAGTTCTGGATCCACTTAAACTCTAGTTCGGAAGATTCTCTTCATTTTAAAGCACTAAAAACACAGAAAAAGAGTTCTCAAAAAAATCATCATTGTGTAATGGTGTCAGATCTGACTAACAAAGCACTCTATATCACCAGTCCTGAAAAACATGGAAGAATCAAAGAAATTATGAATGAAGAGAGGGAGATATACATACCGTATTGGAAAGAACAAACCAAAGACCAAAGTCGTCTCCAGTGTTATCTGAAACTCAACAGAGAGTACAGTCTGTTCTCAGTCAGGAAAATAACACACAAACATTTACTGACCAAGTACAGACTGAATGACCACCAGCTGGCCATAGAGAGAGGACGACACAGAAAGACGTGGTTACCTAAAGAAGAGTGAGTCTGTAGCGAATGTAGATGAGGATCAATTGAGATGAGTTTTTGAGAACTGATGAGGATCAGTTGTGATAGAACAGCGGCAGAATCGCCTGACCTGGGCTACAGAGAAGCAGCACTGGACTGTTGCTCAGTGGTCCAAAGTACTTTTTTCGGATGAAAGCAAATTTTGCATGTCATTCGGAAATCAAGGTGCCAGAGTCTGGAGGAAGACTGGGGAGAAGGAAATGCCAAAATGCCTGAAGTCCAGTGTCAAGTACCCACAGTCAGTGATGGTCTGGGGTGCCATGTCACGCTGCTGGTGTTGGTCCACTGTGTTTTATCAAGGGCAGGGTCAATGCAGCTAGCTATCAGGAGATTTTGGAGCACTCCATGCTTCCATCTGCTGAAAAGCTTTATGGAGATGAAGATTTTGTTTTTCAGCACGACCTGGCACCTGCTCACAGTGCCAAAACCACTGGTAAATGGTTTACTGACCATGGTATTACTGTGCTCAATTGGCCTGCCAACTCTCCTGACCTGAACCCTATAGAGAATCTGTGGGATATTGTGAAGAGAAAGTTGAGAGACGCAAGACCCAACACTCTGGATGAGCTTAAGGCCGCTATCGAAGCATCCTGGGCCTCCATAACACCTCAGCAGTGCCACAGGCTGATTGCCTCCATGCCACGCCGCATTGAAGCAGTCATTTCTGCAAAAGGATTCCCGACCAAGTATTGAGTGCATAACTGAACATAATTGACTTTTTTTGTATTAAAAACACTTTTCTTTTATTGGTCGGATGAAATATGCTAATTTTTTGAGATAGGAATTTTGGGTTTTCATGAGCTGTATGCCAAAATCATCAGTATTAAAACAATAAAAGACCTGAAAATATTTCAGTTGGTGTGCAATGAATCTAAAATATATGAAAGTTTAATTTTTATCATTACATTATGGAAAATAATGAACTTTTTCACAATATGCTAATTTTTTGAGAAGGACTTGTACTTTAAAATATAATATGTTTCTGTGATGAAAAGCTAAATTTTCATCAGCATCATGACTTCAGTCTTCAGTGTCGCGATCCTTCGGAAATCATTCTAAAAAGCTTAAAAGCAAATACCAAGACACTCCCAAATTCATTTTACTCAATGTATTACAGAAGTATTTTCATTAGGGCTCTCTGACGTCTGGCCATGTATTAGACAGCCGTCTAATGATTTCACCTGTACGGATATCCGTGATATTTGGCCCTAAAGATGGAGAGCAGCCAACTGAAGAAGAGCACCACCAGCCCGATTCCTGCTACACACATGACTGCAGAGAAACAAGATTACAATCAAACCCGTTCTGATCTCTCAAGCGTTCATAAAGAGCACAGGCTGATGACAGCATACTTTTCCTCTTCCCGATGTCCAGGTCAGAGGTCGCAGCCTCGTGAAGCAGCACCATTCCTAAAGTCACGGCAGCATCTGAAGCAGAGTTCAGGAACACGATCACGACTGACATGAAACTAGACATAAAACCACAGCCAATCACAACATATCCATGGGTTCATATACAGTAGTGAACAGACTTTGTTTTGTTGTTTTAAGAGAAATGAATACTTTTATTCAGCATGTAACTGCAATCATGCAGTGGAACTGATCTGAGTGCAGCGAAGGATACTGAAGAGAAGAACAATGTGAGTCTCTGCCACAAACTGAGCCTGACTGCTGCCGTGGATGTAACTCTGAAATGAGAAACATACGTTACTGTGGGACACACAAATGAAAACTTAAAGGGATCATGACATGAAAAATCTCATTTTCAGTGCAGCGAAGCAATGCAGTGGCATTATTCAGTCAAAACAGTGGTTGTTTATTGACGAGCCTTAAAGGAGACAAAACACCAAAACCGAGCTTTTTCTGAATGAGACCGAAAAATGTGCAGATGTTTGACAGCAAAAAAAAAAAACATTAACATTTCAGGTTAAACTCAAGGAACATGAAAAGAATAAAAAAAAGGCATGCCATACCCGTTTAAAGACCTCAAGAAACCGAAGAGTTTTGTGGCTTTTGGGATTATGGATGCTAGTGTTAAGCAAGTTCACATAACAAACTTTGATAAAACAAAACACATTTAAGATTTACAGTCTTTCTTTTTCATGTAACTGGACCAAAAATACTGATGACTCAATTTTTGTCCAATCAAATGCTCTCTAGAATGATTAAAGAAAAGTGACAAACAATTCTCAATATGAAATACATCAGCACTAGGGCTGTGCAAGTGATCAAATGTCTCGCCAGTAAAGCCAGTTCTGTGATTAGTAGTAAATCTCCATCACTGCTTTCAGATGGAGCGGCATTTACTACACAGAGCCGTTGTAAAATTGAAAAGCTACTCAATATTGTGAAAAAAATGTTGCCCATGTATCATCAGCCTTTGGGTCTAACTCACCACTTGGCCAGTGTTTGGGTTCTTGTGAGCGTATGGAGGTCCTCTGATGTGGTTCCACATTTGACCCGAAGTCATGATCAAAACAAAACTCTAGATCGACAGAGACACAGAGAGAAAGGTGTTCAACTAGATCTATTCTGAAGAAATCAAAAATGCCTGCCTATGCTAAACTCTCTTTGTTAGTAGGGTGTTGTTATGCAGGTTTTGAGAATGGTTGTGAATGCATTGCTATGCAGTTGCTAATTTGTTTAAAGTTATTAAGACAAAGGTAGGTGTAAATAAAAAAAACAATGATCAATGGGTTTCTATTGTATTGTCATTTCCATATGGCTAACAATACCATTTCCATTCTGTTATTTAATTAATTTCCATTTTATTAGAATATGCTAAATATTTTTTTTTTTTTGCATCATGTTTGTCTGTTTAAATGCATGCCAGTTTCTGTGGCTATTTTCATAATCAAAACCATACTGGACTTATTATTTTTCCTAAACACTAAAGCTAAATTTATACTCACTTGATTAAAAACTGGTAACACTTTATTTTGATGACCAGTTCTCACTATTAACTAGTTGTTCATTAGCATGCATATTACTAGCTTATTGGTTGTTTATTAGTACATATAAAGCACATATTCTAGATCCCTTAATCCATCCCATACCTAAACTTAACAACTACCTTTACAACTATTAATAATATGGCTGTGCAATTAATCACATGTGACTGTCATGCGCATCTCGTCAGTAAAGAACCGGCTTAACTGATGAGATGCACATGACAATTGCTTGCGATTAATTGCACAGCCCTAATTAACAAGCAGTAAATTAGGAGTTTATGGCAATAAAAGCCATTGTTTAAAAGTCAGAATTTCTCCCCAAACTAAAATGTGATTTAAAAACCTTTTGTTTGCATTATAAAACACAGGTGCCCACCAGTGCAGAGAAAGCCCAGACGTTTTTATTGAACAGGAACTCCAGGTTGTTGCGCCGTAAGTAAGCCAGACTGCCGATGAACGCCAGCAGCAGACCCAGCATCAGCGGCCCGGCGTAGTTCGGAGGCCTGATCACCCGGATCTGAAGGACACGTGACAGACAGCATGTTAAAGACTGGTGTGAGCGATCAGCTCAGATTCTCCGTGTGTCTGCACTAGTCTCACATGCACGTCTGTTCGGTCAGCCACCCATCGAGCCAGCTGTTCGGCCGCAAAGCCTCGGACCTGCAGCTCGTATGTGTCCGCTGGCTTCGGTTTTCCTTTGGCCGGGAAGTTGATGAACGTCGGAGCAGAGTTCATGTTGAGCTGTAGAGGACATGCGTGGAATGTAATTACTGGACTTAATAATGTAATAACTCGCTTCGCCTATGAAACAACTTGACATTCAGGGTTTCCCACACATTGATTTATTTGTGGCGGGCCGCCACAATATCAAAACTGACCGCCACAAATAGATTTTCCAAAAGGCTTTGACTTCATTGAATAAACATGAGCACTGCATGTTTCAAAATCAAAAACCGATGCGGGTGTTTTTATATCACTGTATTTCAGAAGGAAACCGACTGTATTTAGAAAAATTTCGATTTCATTTTCATTTCATTTTGCATGTAATGCTTGATAAGGCAGCGTTTGTGAGCTCAGCACTGCTTCGCAGCCGTTACCGGAGAATCCTGTATCTCTCCCGCTCTTAAAGCGCCTCCTGCTGGCAGAAAATGAATTTGCATATATGTGTATATATGGGGGTGGGGGAGTGCCGCCACAAATAGAGTGTAAGGCTGTGGAAAACACTGACATTACATAATCATTTCAGACTAATGAATATTTTTTTGGCTCCTTTCAGATATGCATATAACCAGTGTTGGAGAAAGTTACAATTAAAAGTCATGCATTACAATATTGCGTTACTCCCTAACAAAAGAAACTAATTGCATTACTTAGTGACTTTTTATGGAAAGTAATATGTTACGTTACTTTTTCCTCATCTGGGCTGTGCTTGCTTGTTTGTTTTTAACATATAAAAAAACTATATTTTTTGGAAATGTTATATTTTTCTTTTAATTAAAAAGTTGACTAAATTGTTTTACTTTGAATTATAATCACATTATAGCATTAAAAATGGTTGCAAATATTGGTTCATGATCGCAACTGTTTTAATTTGTACATAAAACATCATTTGCAACCCTTTTTTTGAGCCGAGTACAAAGGTAAAATATATTTCGAGTAGTTACCATCTGAAAAACATCTGAGCCTTCATCAAAATCCACCATTCCAAAGAAAATCCTGTTAGTAAACGCACTCGAATAACGCCAAGAGTTCGCAAGGATCTGGAACTCTTCATCTGCCTGTCTGAAAACAAAAGTAAAAAATACACAAAATGACTTTTCCCACATAAAATATATGTTTTATATATTGGGGCTGTTGAAATGTCAAGTATATTTAACACAATTCATTCAGTGCATAAACGGTTTCCCAAACACTCTTCTCATCTGCCTTGATGGAAAAAACAGACTTTCATCCCAAAGTTACTACTTGAGTCAATGTCTCTGTCTCAAAAGCCAGATTTTATGTACAGTTAAAGTTTCGAGTGCATCGAGTGCCATTCGTGGTGTGTAAAGCATGTTTGTGAGCTTACAGTCAATACTTGACCTCTGCGCCATGTCTGTCCTGGGTACATCCAAAAATTTGTGTAAGTTTTAATGTATTTATTTATTTCACCTTTTAACGCCATGCCAGCATCAAGGCTATTTTCGTGGTGATCTCTGAATAAATTATAAAAGGTAAATGATTCTAAAAGACATTTCAGATGTACACTACACAAAAATTCTAAAAAACATTCAGGTGATACATTTTTAAATAAACCAGTCAGACACACCTCTAGATAAAACCGTTGTCTATTTACATTAAACACAGTACAAGCCAAAAAAATAGGTTTCACACTCATTTTAGTTTGGCAAGTAAGGCATGATGGTGCTTCTTCACCTTTTAATAAATATCCATGTGTAAGACCTAAAAGACACCTAGATATAAAATTAGTAAAACAAACAAACGAAAAAATCTTTGTTTCTATTTTAACTTATTTTTATGACATTTATCTAAGTTTTATGTAAAGGGTGTTTGTAAAGCATTATTGTTAGCTATGTTTAGGTTTTTATAGCTTGCATAGTTATTATTGTATTGTTTATATAGACCGTATGTTGTACAGGTAAATCTTATGTTTTTAGATACCTTTCTGTATGTGTTTACACTGTGGTCCTGTAAGCCACAACATTTTGTTACTGTCTCCACATACAGTGGAATGACAATAAAGCTCACATTTTTTGTCTAATATTACCAAAACATGTTTTTTAATAGCTTTGGTTAATAACAGCACTGTATACGGAGTTCTAGCGAACGCTTCCTCGGGTCTCTCACTTGCAGACTCCGCACTGTCTCTGTGGCTGCAGCGCTGTGAACATGATGATGACCGAGTAGTTCCGTGGAGGGGCTCGGATCAGCCTCCTGAACTTCTCTCCGTTCAGCCGGATCACTGCACGCTTACTGGTCCACTCCATCATCTGACTGACCTTCTCTGACAGCAGGGTCTGCACACACACACACACACTCAGATCATCATTCAAAGACACTACAGCACATTTATCACTGCTTCAGTCCCTATGTGCTAACCTCACGTTTTCCTTTATATTATATGCACACTTAATAAAAAAAAAAAAAAAAAAAAAAAAAAATTTTATTAAGGTTTATTAAGTTAGTAATTAACTCAGGAGCAGTGAGGTCAGCTGTACAGCGCTTAGTTTGCATACAGGGCCAAGTGTGTCACCTCATAACACACAGAGAAAAACCCAAATCTATAGATGGAACACAATGTTTTAAAAATGCAAAAACAATAAATAAATAAATAAATAATAATAATAACACGTCATGTAATCCCCTGTGGTTGTGAGACAAAGCGAAGCTCAGAGATAAGATGATTTGAGTTACCAGCGAGCTCAGAGTATTTCAGGGAGGAAAACTATTCAATAAAAACCCAATTAAAATCCACTGACCTCCTTCTTTTTCTGTCCATCTGATGGCGTGCCGTATAGACTAACAGCGAGGAAAGCTATTATCAAAAGTTTATAAAACATTTCTGAAGCCGCCACTGCGCCAAAGACAGACCTGAATGAACTCCTGTCCGCTTCCTATTGGTGGAGCTCAGCGAGGCGGAAGGGCAAGTGTCCGGGGAACAATTCTAAAATAAAAGTCTCAAGCGACAAATCATTTATTTTTAAGCATTTTCAAAATAAAAGACCCATGTTGCCGCTGACTGACTATATGCCTGTGGAAATAAAAGAAATGTGACCCTGGAGCACAAAAGCAGCCATAAGTAGCACTGGTATATTTGTAGCAATAGCCAACAATACATTGTATGGGTCAAAATTATATAATAAATAAATAAATAAATAAATAAATAAATAATAAATATGTATATATATATACATATATATATATATATATATATATATATATATATATATATATATATATATATAATATATATATATATATATATATATATATATATATATATATATATATATATATACCAAAAAAATCATTGGGATATTAAATAAAGATCATGCTCCATTAATATATTTTGTAAAATTCCTAACCGTAATTATATCAAAACTTAATTTTTGATTAGTAATATGCATTGCTAAGAACTTCATTCGGACAACTTTAAAGACGACTTTATCTCAATATTTAGATTTTTTTTTTTTTGCACCCTCAGATTACAGATTTTCAAAAAGTTGAGCCACAATTTGTCCTATAACAAACCATATCAATGGAAAGCTTATATTCAGCTTTCAGATGTAATTTTTTTTTTTTTTTAAGTGACCCTTATTACAGGTTTTGTGGTCCAGGGTCAAAAATGTATTTTATTTCTTTGTAAACTCAAGAAACTGAATTAAGAAACTGACTACATTCAGAAACTCCTGCATCCCGAGATGCACTGACGCGCGCGCGCGAGCTCGAGCATGTGTGCTAAACATCCGGTGTGTGTGTTGTGTGTTGTGTGTGTGGAGGAAGATGGCGGCGCTGATCCTCCCGTCTGACTGGATAAAAAACTGGGACAAATCCGGCAAAAATGAGTTGTGAGTAAGAGTTTGGTAATCAGATGGGAAGCGGGGATGAAAGTAAAGTTATATGTATTTTATTCGAGCGGTATCGCCGCGGGTGAGCGTTCTCCTCACTGTGTATGTCCACAGCTAACGTTACTGCGCGTTAAAGACTCAAGTTCAATAAAACAGCCTTCACATCTACATATACTACTAACCCAATAAACAGTATAAAGTCTGCAGTTTCTGTACATGGATGTGTAAGACACTTTATCGGGTACTTCAGTAATTTTCATGAATGTAATGTCAGTGTGCTAATAGTTAGCAGGGTTAGCATTAGCATGTGTCTGCTTATCAGTGTGTGTTACATAGTATTTAATGTGTGTTTCGTGCTGATAAATATGATCTCCTACAGCCCGAGCAGAGCTGAAGTCAGTAATATAAGGTGTTAGGAGGTCGTGTGTAGTGTAAGGTGTAGATGTAACGTTATCTGTGCTGAAGAGCTCAAGCTCACTTTTATAAGCGCCCCGTCAGATTACGAGATAACGGTTGAGTCTGAAACTAGTGATCTGCCCTTCCTAGAGAGCAGTTATCAATAGTACAGTCTCAGAGCCTGCTGAGCGGTCTAACTATACACTGCTAGCGAGCTGCCTAATGAGACTGCACTGTGCAGTGAACAGAGTGCAGCAGCATGCGAGCCGCTCGTGTAGACCGCATCTAGAGCTGCTGTGATCAGGTGGGATGCAGTGCATGCTAAACCTCGTGGGTTTCTGGTCTAGACAGGCATCTTGTTTATAAACTGCTTTTGCATGCAGCATTCTTTACATCTACGTGCAGTGCTGTCTTGTTAGGCAGCTTACTATGATTTGAGCTCTGTCTGATTGATATTTACATGCACCGGTCTTTTGCAGGTAGTTTGACCCTTGTGGGTATTTCTGCATTCTGATTCTGAAATTCAGCTGATATTGAACTGTTAATAATAACCTGTAGCACAAGGAGCGTGTTAAAGTTGTTCAACATGGTGCTGGATTAGACTCTAGTTATACAAACAGTGGCCAGAGTGATACAAACACGCTTTAAATGTGAAGTGAGTGAGTAGTAAGCTATACATTTTTGATCTGTTATGTCCAAAAACTATTAGACCTCATTCACTGTTAATCCAGTGCAAATGAAATCTTTTTTGTTGTTGTTGATTATGCACTTATCAATAACTAGAATTCTCTTTCTAGCCGTTCACTTGTTTGTCTTTTCTGTTTCCAGTTTCCAGTTTTTCCAGGACCTTGCGGGGAAACCCAGCAGTAACGAGTTTGTTAAAGGTGAGTTCAATTCATAATTTTTAGTCTTTGGGCTTGTGATGGTGAGAGTTTGTTTACCGCCGTGGGGATGCACCGAAATGAAAAAGCTTTGTAATGATTACTTATTATTTTATTAAATACTACACAGTAATCTTGTAAGACTTTTTAATTTAACTTACTTTTTAATATTCTTTTACATACTCTTTACTGAAAGTAACACAATATAACTGGACAGAATTTATATTAATATTAGTAACACATTGCAATGAGGTTCATTAGTTAACTACTTTAGTTAACATGAACAAATAAACAGTACTTCTTTCTGCATTTATTAATCTTAGTTAATGTTAATTTCAACATCATCAGCTGTGCTTGTTAACGGTTCATGCACTCTGAATTTACATGAACTAACGGTGAACAACTAACATTAGGAACGATTAATAAATACTGTAATACATGTATTGTTCATGGTAGTTAATATGCTACATTAACTAGCCTATTGTAAAGTGTTACCTTGATATTAAATATCAATATATTATTTTTATGCTGAAACTGAAAATTCGGTGCATCCCTAGTTGTATATATGAATGCTATTTGTGCAAATTGTAATTTATAATGCACAAATTATGCTTTTAATAGAAATCAAAATTTAAAAGTACATTAAAATACCACATCCTTGTTCATGTAAACCATAGAAATTACAGGAAATCTCAGAAGTAAGCCAAGTTTAGTAATATTTCCCATAAAGGGTCAGAAGAGCACGTTTTTAATATTCCACACGAGCAGTATTTACAACATTACGTTTTTATATGTTGCGTTAGCAATAAATGCCAACTGTTCTGTAAATACTGTACTGCTCATAAGATTGCATATCCCTTGTATTCAAGATGTCAGTATTATTTTTATTTTTTTAATAAAATAAGAGGGTTTTAGTTAACTTAGTTTAGGCTCTTTCATTAAGTCATGCGAGATCAAACACAAAAAAAATATATATATATATTGTCTTTTTTTTCTTGTCGACTAATAATTTCTGCCCCAATAAATAGCATAGATTGTATTCTGTATGATGGTTTTAATAATTCAGCGATGAATGGTTAAATGTCCGCTAGAGGTGCTTGTAACAACCTTTCAACATCTTTACCTTGACACTCTTTGGGGAGGCAGTTTCCACGGTGACAGCCAGTGCTTACTTGAGCCTAAACTGCATCAACAAATAACTGGATGCTTATAAATAATAGCACTCATTTGAGCTGAAATTGGTATATTTGAGGCACACACACTGCATTAGTGGATAATAGTAGTTGAATGGCTGTTGAATATGGTGAACATAGAGATTATTCATTATCATGTACAAAAGTTTTTCAGTTTTTGTTTTGTATAGTTTATTTATTTACATTTTTATTAGATTTTTTCCACTTGTTTCCTGCCATGATTGAAACCATGGTAGCTGGCATGGCACTAATTTATAAACAATTAACCAACCATCCATTATCCTGTGCAAAAACTCATACCGCGCTATTCATTACTGTTAATGTGTTCAGGGCACAACAATAAAGAAGTTATTTGTCTATTTTAGTCCTGCTGACAAAATTGCAAGAATTTTTGTTATTTATTTATTTCTGTTATTACACTGACAACTGTAAAGTTCATAAACAGTCAGTGGGTAATGTAACGCAAGACTTTGATTTATCGATATTGATTCTAACTAATGATACTATGATGAGTCA
The DNA here is from genome assembly GCF_018340385.1 of Cyprinus carpio. NCBI lineage: Eukaryota > Metazoa > Chordata > Actinopteri > Cypriniformes > Cyprinidae > Cyprinus > Cyprinus carpio. The sequence continues at coordinate 5,354,520 of NC_056610.1, read as the reverse complement.
TTCTTGCAATTTGAACAAAACCTATTGCAACAATCTAGATAACATAACCGTGTCGACAGTTTTAATCAACTGAATTCACGACAACAGTGCATTACAAGAAAAAAAAAATACAAGCATGTGAATAACAGTCAAAAGAATTTCAAAGGCCAGCTCTGTCCACTGCCCCAAACACACTCTCACTGGTCCCAGGCCATCCTTATTGGTAAGCGCTAGTGTTTGTCTTGACAGGATTGTGGTGAGCAGCTCTGTTTGTGTTATCAGCATGCCTGTAGAAGCTGAAGCTGTTGTTGAGTCAGCCCTGTGTGTGTTTTGTCTTGTAGATCTGCAGACAGCCCTGTATGAGCTCTGCTGGCATGTTATCCAGGGCAGTCTGAAGGTGGATGTGGCTGCCGGTCTCCTGGCCGATGTTCTGGTGAGTGCTGACCTCGTCTCCTAACACTCAAGCCCCGCCCACCTGCACTGAGACCGTTAGGATTGAGTCTGGGTTTGTCTCACACGTGATGTGAGCGGAAACATTCACTGTTCTCTGTGTTATTTACATGGTTTACACGTCTTAACAAAAATGTAAACACAGAACAAACCCCTAACATTGCAATGATACCTTTATGATTATAAGTAAAGCTTTTTGGGCACACTTTATTTTAAGGTCCAGTTTTGGCTGTAAACAAACGCTTAGCTATGATTTTTCCCTCAATACACTCCTAATTTGCTGCTTATTAATAGTTAGTGAGGTAATTGTTAGGTTTAGGTATTGGGTAGGATTAGGGATGTAGAATATTTCCTCTGATTCACCTTACACATGATTGTAAACAGAGACACACTGGAACTTCACTACATTACAGATTTATCATTGAAAGAGGGTCACGTGTGTGCTTTAATAGACAGCCAGAATGCTGTTAATGTGCATGCTAATGCTGAATTGTGTTCCCTAATCTTAAGAGAAATGAATCTGTGCTATTCCAGTTCCAGAAGTGTTTGTGTAAGTCAGATTATTTACTCAAACTCAGTAAGATGTAGTGTTTTGCTCTTTAGTCTGCTGTAAGATGAGTGGTTCTGAATGCTGAATGGTTGGTACTGAAGGACCCCAGCGCCTGACACACAAACACAAATCCACTGAAGTAAATGGCACGTTAGCGTGCAAACACCTTGTGAAGTTCTGCTAGGACTCTTCCATCTCAGTACCCTCAGAAAGTCTGTGAAGTTTGCTGTCCCGTGTGCATCTCAATTAACTTTTGAATCAGACGTTACGCTCATTCTTTGACAGCAGCAGCGATGTTTGATCTGTGCAGCGTGGACACAGATTGCTCTGCTGCTGCCGCTGGGACGTCTCATCCAGCCAGATGAAACTAGCTTCTAAACACAGCTGAAGTGTACCAGTGATTGATCACCCACTTCACATCTCTACTTCTGCTCATCTAGTGTACTGTCCACCGTCCTCCAGTGAACTGGAAAAAGAGACGCTGAGATTCTTGAAATTGAAATGCTGTAGAAATGTGTGCAATGTGCCATTAAAAGCAATTGTGTTTGTCTTCCAGGAGCTGCGGGACGATATGCCCTCTATTTTAGCTGATGTTTTCTGTATATTAGGTAAGCCCTGCCGTATGTTTGTACATGCTACTGCTGCTGAAGGGAGGTGTGCCAGACAGTGTCATCTCATTTGGGCTGGTGAAGTAGAGCCTGGATGCGTTTCGGCTTTGTTACGTGCATGACTGAACATGCTTATTAAATTGCAGTCGTGTGTCCACGCAGATCGCCATTCTGACAGATGTTTGCATAATGCAGCTGCTGAATTTGAAGGAGCTGAAGAGTCTTACTGAACTCGTTCTAACGAAGCTCTCATCAAATTCCCTGCTGTTCATTTGTCAGATCCAGTGTGATTGATTTAAATGTTCATTTAATACTACAGCACTTGAAACACACGTGAGTTTGTTACCGATAAAAAATGGGGCTGCACATCATGATTAATAGTGATAATCATGATTATCTTGCTCAAATCATCATCGTTTTAGAAATTACTTTTTACATTTCTTATTTTTTATAAACTCTTTGCAGTATGAAAACTTCTTTCAAAAGTGAAATGCAACTATTGACATTTTTAATAAACTGCAATTCCAGATTGTTAAATAATTTTTTTCTTGCAAACACGCAGTTTTGATGTTTTTATTCATTCTGACGGCACCCATTCGCTGAAATGTTTATTGTCATTACTACTAAAATATCCTTTACAATGATAATTTCCACTTACAGCTAACCACCAGCTAATGTGAAATTGTTTTTGCTGGCCTTTATATATATATATATATATATATATATATATATATATATATATATATATATATATATATATATATATATATATATAAATAAAAGAAATGGTTAAAATACAGCATTATCAACAATAGTGATGTTAAAAATATTGTTTTTCAAAAATAATTATTCTGATTATTTGAAACCATTACAATGCTGATTTTCCACTTTGCTTTCTTACTGTCTCTTCTTTGCATTTAGTTTAAAGTGCAGTTGTATTATAATAATGTATTTCTTTCTTAATAATGTTATAATAATAATGATACTTCTATTATTGTATTATAAAATGTATTATTATATAAAAAAAGCTAATGGGCCTAAGGAGTCTCAGACAAAAGAGTTTAGTTAAGAAAATTATTTCTTTCTATAAAAAAAAATGACTGTAGTAAAAAAAAAAAAGTCAATCTTTTTTGTTGCCCTTATAAACACTGCACAGACAAACAGGTTTGTTGGGTTTTGTTGGATCAGTGTGTTAGCAGTTTGTTTTCACACAGCTGAACTTGTTCAGTCAGAGTTTGTCTGTGTCTGTTGGTTCAGTGTGAACATGAGTTATTTCCATAAACTTCTAAATCTAACCATACCTACTTGTTTGATGGCATTTGTCTGTATGTGCAGTGGGACTAGGCCTTTACTAAGTGTCATGAATACTAGAAGTTTAACAGCATGGCAGTTGTTCAGCTCATGAAACATCTTTACAAAAAACCTTCAGTAGACAAAAACTCCAAAAACAATTTGTGCGCTTTGAAAATGGCATGTAATCTAAAACCTTTATGCATTTACATGCCGTTGTAAAGACTAAGACTATCCCTCACATCCTCAGTGACATCTGTGTAAAATTGAACAAGGCATCTACCCTGACGAAGAGCAATTGGATTCATTTCTCGTTACAAAGCTTATTTAACGGGCTGTCTAAAAGAACAGCGTGTGCTTTCAAATAATTTCTGTAACCGTTAATTAAAATGGCAGTAGATGTACGTAACACATCAAGAATAGATTTATATGTCATGTATGTCTGACTTCATATGCATTCACGTGGGCTGCATGTGTAATTGTTGATTTTGCAGATATCGAGACTGGCTGTTTGGAGGAGAAACACAAGCGGGATCATTTTACCCAGCTGGTTGGAACCTGTTTGGTGAGTAGAGGAGCGTGTGATTGTGTTCATGACCACTGTGTGGCAGTAATGCGCTTTGAAACACCTTTCTCCAGCGCTACAGCAGTTTTTTTTTTGTGCGTATATGTAAGTGGGTGGCCGATCCCCTGACTCTGAAGATTAGCTGCATTAGAGTATTGAGTGGCCCAAACTCTGTCCTCCAGTGAAAAATTAAATTGTAGTCACGAAGGGCCGCTCTCCTCCCCTGAACGAACCTCCAGCGCTGTGCTGGAATTAAACGAGACACTTTCACGGCGGCTGTGGGTTTTTGAGCTAGGCCTCAGTCCGGAGCACGCTTCGCATCTTTGTTGTGGCAGAACACGACGTGTTTCGGCAGTCGAGGTGACTCATCAAGACCTGCAGTGCTCCTGCTCTCTTCTTTTCATCTAAACCACTGTACGGCTGATTAGTATGCAAATACGCGCTTGTTATGCAGTGTTATTAGTGTCTTATGTAAGTGTATCTGAAGGCCACTGAGGTTGGATGTGGGCAGTGCTACGCTGATGGATGCAGAGATATTATTCTGGCGTTTTGATGAATCTAATACTGGTCTTATCCTCCTGACAGAGCTTTCACTGCAGTGTTGAGGAAGAGCGTCTAATTAAAGGCATTGTTGTCTGTGGTTTTCAGATCTGTGTTCCTGATGGTATGCTGAAGGAGAGATTAGATCCAGAAACGCTGGAGTCTCTGGGGCTGATCAAACAGGCTCAGCAGTTCAACCAGAAGATTGTTAAAATCAAGACCAAGCTATTGTAAGTCACATTTCCTGCTGTTCCCACCACCTTAAATAGGATTAATTGTATTTTTTCCTGTGAATATATATATATACAGATCTTGCCTACCTAGACCGCATTCTCTCTTAGACTAGTGTGTGGTTTGCCTGGGTACCACAGTCGAGGTATTTTTAGGAAAAACCTTCTAGGAGACTACAGTGTGACAGGTAATCAATCCATGGTACGTGCTTTGTTTAAACCGTTTTCCAGCATTATTTCAATATTTTTTTAATAAATGTGGAATTCCTGGTGAAAAACTGCATTACCCATAATTCTGCAAAGAAATCTCCTCCAATAAGGGAATCAAATTAAGCAAATCACACCAGAAGAACTCTTTAGCTCCGCCCACTTCCATACTTTACATAATAAAGTCAATCTGCCTCTGCTCTCAAGCTTCATACATGTGTGTGGTGTGAATCTTCATTTGCCTCATGATTCGATTACAATTCAGTGGTTAATGAATTGATTTTAAAACAATTATCTTGTCCTGCAATATAATAATTTTGTTATAAAAAATGCGAATGACAAACTGAAAAAAACAAAAAACACTGCCTAATGTATTAATTAAATAAACACTGATTCTTATTAAAGCTGCTAAAGTTATTCAGTCAGGAGCAGTGTGTTATTGTCTCTGTTGTTTGTTGTTGTGGTTAACATTAATTACATAGTCAGCAGCAGGTTTATTATATTATACCTAATGCATGGATCCAAAATAGTGAGACACATCTGATTTCTTTCCCAACTGTTTACGTTCACTTGAGACATAACTGACTACACTTAGGTGAACTCTTGACAAGACATTTTGACATAATCGCATGTGTATGTGACTGAACTCAGGATCACATGCTTTCTGAGAGTCTCTCTCTGTGTGTTGCTTTAGCTATGTCTCAGTCAGGCTGAGTTTCGCATTGACTTCCACTTTTCCCATCACTCACGTCCCACGCTTTTTCTCATTCATGCATCTTTTCATAAAAAGTGAAATGTGCTCAAATATCTGCTTTTTAATGATGTTTGATACATTCTAAAGCACCGGCTGCTTCTCTCCCTCTTCCATGTTTCTTTCTATGAACAGCAGAAACAAGTACTTAGCTTACAAAGAACGTGCAATTCTTTTATTAATATATAATGAAAGTACTCTAATGAATTATATATTTAATCTTTTTTTTTATTTTTCATTGCTTCTAACGAAAATTTGTAATGTTGTGATTTACCTGGGGCTGGGTGATTTGGATCATAGCCTATAACCTTTAACTTAAAGCGTTTTTTTTTTTTTATTCCTCATGGGTTAAATAAATGGGGGGGGGGGGGTCTTCCTAAACTAGCACTGCTGAAAATGCAGGAACTGTTGCACTCTAGCCAGTCTTGTCTTTTTAGCAAATCATGCTATTTAAGAATTAGTCTATAAAATCTGTTAGTGTTAACAGGAGACTGGAATTTCTAACCTCAATGCAGTACCTTGAGAAATATCAATATATGATAACACACAAAAAATGCCTCAATGTTATGGTTGATTTGATCAGTATCTTGTTTTGAACAAAGTTTGTTTCTTATCAACTGAAACCCTGTTGGAGATTCCTCAGAGCTCTAATTGAGATTGAATAATAATAGAAGTAATCTTCTTATTATTGAAATATAATCATCTGTCCACAGAAATGTTGAAAATGATGTGCATGTGAATCTTTCTGACAGTTCAGTGGACTATATACTTCAATAAAACAGAAACGAGACGGCGAGAAACAGCTGGTAATCCTATATCGATACTGAGGAAAATGAGTTTGAAACAGTTTCAAATATTCAGAATCAATATAAAATATGAAACCGATATCTGACAGCACTTCTATCTAAACATGCTGCGGTCTGAGAGAGAACAGCATTAAGGGCTTGCATTAAAGCAAATTGAATTGTAACTTCTTTTGTATGCGATCATTTGCATCTGAAGTGCAGAGGTTGACCTCTGTTAAACTGCGATGAGTTCAGATGACACTCGCTGGGTATAAAACACCTCGAGTTCATTGTTTTTCTCTTTCAGACACGGGCCGCTGCTTTCTGCATGTTCAGCGATCGTTGTGAATCTATGAAATGTCCCCAGCCTCATTGTGCTGTAAATGAAAAGCATAGCACTGAACTCCCATGATGATTAATTTCGTGCGTTTGTGTAGGTCTTTCTTAATGAGTTTTATCAAGATTACAGAGCAGTCTGGCCTGAAAGCCCTCGTTCTCTTACCACACTTCTTTACATGCCATCCAGCAGTCCTTTCATTAACATAAGCATGTTCTAATGGATTCATCGGTCTCATGTCATCTTATAAAATGCCTGCCATATGTCTGAGGGCGGCACTAGCCTCGTACTCCAGCCCGTGACCAGCAGACCTCCGCTCTGAGTCTGATGATGTACTTCATTAGTTTTAGACGACTGCAGGAAGTTATTTAACCTGCTGTAACCTTTCATCTTTCACTCCGTAGTTACAAACAGCAGAAGTTCAATTTGTTGCGCGAGGAGAATGAAGGTTACGCTAAGCTGATCACGGAGCTTGGGCAGGATCTGTCCGGGAATCTCACCAGCCACCTCGTCCTTGAGAACATCAAGTCATTAATAGGTACAGTACGCACTGCATCACCTGTCCTAATGACTCGCGAGCTGAACTGCTTCCCTTAATATTGCTGTACAGTTCCAAATGTGATATGATGAATATTAGGAAGATGATTAGTAACAGTAGATGATCTTAGATTTCTTCTCTAGAAAACTGTATGTATGTATGTATGTATGTGTGTGTATATGTATGTGTATATATATATATTAGGGCTGGGCGATATATCTAACGATATGATAATGCGCATCTAGTCAGTAAAGCCGGTTCCCTGATTACCGCTAAATCGCCATCACCTGCTTTCAAATGGAGCGGCATTTAATAGACAGAGCCGTAGTTCACTGACAAGCTACGCAATATCGCGTTCATTATCCGTGATGAATACAAATGTACTGTATGTGATATGCTCTATACATTTGAGTCAAACTACGGCTCTGTCTATTAAATGCCGCTCCATTTGAAAGCAGGTGATGGCGATTTAGCGCTAATCAAGGAACCAGATTTACTGACTAAATGCGCGTGATCATATCGTTAGATATATCGCCCAGCCCTATATATATATATATATATATATATATATATATATATATATATATATATATATATATATATATATATATATATAATATATATATATATATATATATATATATATATATATTATATATATATATTATATATATATATTTCTTTCTTCTTTTGGACACAAAAAGATGTTTTGAAGAGTGTTGGTAACCAAACAGTTGCTGGTCCCCATTGACTTCCATAGTGCCCCCCCCATTCTAATGTAGACCAACAACTGTAAACTCATATGGGTTTGGAACAACTTGAGGGAGAGTAAATGACAATTTCATTTTTGGGGGAACTATACCTTTAATCCAAATGAAAAAAAAAAAAAAAAAAAATCGATTTTTACAATTTTATAAATCCAAGGTTTTTTTTTTTTGGTTTTTTTTTTGGTGTTTTATTGTGTTAGTTAGCTGTTTTTTTTTTTTTTTTTTTTTTTTTTTTTTTTTAATAACCTAGTCAAAATAACCCAAATGCAGTTTGATTGAGATTAGTGGAATGCACAATGAAAAAACATATTTTTTGAGAATTATTAAAAACGAAATTATCTGTTTTTGCAAATGACCTCTTCATACATATATATATCCATACACACACACACACACACACACACACACACACAATGCCATCCCAAAGAATATATTTATTTTTGTGTTAAATATATATAAGTGTGTAATTAGTAAGTTAATGAAGATTAGTTATTCTAAATTAATATATCTTAAAAAAGCAGCATGAGTATTGGATTGGCATCAGTATGGGCAGATCAGTGTCAGTATCAGATATGGAAACAGTGGTATCTAGAACATATGTGTAATACATGATATAGTGTCAGTGCAGTGGGGCAAATGACAGATGAAACTCTCCCATTTGCCCCGGGTCATTGGGCTATCTCTGTTGAGCCCTGGTAATGACTGGTGCAGTGAGCCAAATACAACGCTTTATGATCACTCGAGAGAGCTCAGACCAGCTGCCCTGTGAGTGACCGTCACTGAGATCATGAGCTGATGCAGTCCATGTTCTGTCCTCAGGATGTTTCAATCTGGACCCAAACCGTGTGCTGGACATCATCTTGGAGGTGTACGAGTGTCGCTCTGAGCACGATGAGTTCTTCATCCCTCTGATCAAGTCCTACATGTGCGAGCACCAGACCCTCTGCCACATGCTGGGCTTCAAGTTCAAGTTTCACCAGGTATCTCATCGTATAGCTGTGTGTATGGTTCCTGCATGCAGATCCACACAGGTCAAATATCTTTGTTTCACTGCAATTAAATACACAGTAGTGTTGCACGATATACCGGTACTAAAAAAGTATCACGATACCCTGCTTTAAAAACGGTATGATTCTGCATTTTACTAGTAACGGAACTTTAAGAATGCATTTTCATAGCCGTAAAACACTGGGATGAATAGATTAAAAGTAGCCTAGGTCAGTACACTTAAATCAAAATGCACTGGATTAGTGTCTGTGAACATTAACCTGTGAAATATAATTTAAATATGAATCCTGCATGTTGTGCGTGTCTCTGTATTAATGAATGGCGCAGACGTGCAGTTTTGCTGCACACATAATGAAGTGCACGCATGATGCTCTGTGTTTTCAGCCTCTGAGTACATGAACACAAATATAATCTCTAGAACTGCTGTGAGAGTCAGTCACTTCATGAGCATTTCACCGTTTCTTTTGCAGAAAACTGTGATCATATCATGTGCAAACAGAAACCTAAAGGTCTTCACAGCAACCCGTCAAAATAAAAGTCTGGTTTAACTTGACAAAAATATATTACTTATCGTGATGATAGTACTACTACTACCAATACAAATATTTTATCAATATTTAAGGAATATTTGCCAGAATTTATTTACCAGAAAATTGTAAATACACAAAAAATAAATAAATAGCCTATAATAAATTAATTCTTTATAAAATCTAATTATCCTTTATAAATTAATTAGATATGCTTTTGATTATTAAAATGTAATGAAACTATTAAAATGGAATCCAGAAATGTAGTAGAAAACAGATTCACAGAAAAATAAAACTGAATTTGAGAAAAAGAATAAGCGTATTTCAAAGGGCCTTAAAAAAACATGTCATTTTTGTTAAACGTCCAATAAATTGCTGTTAAATTGTGCAAGTTTCATGATTTCAGTTACTTAGACATGCTTTTTGATTAATATTTTTTAATGTAACCATTAAAATAGACCATTACAAAATTAAAATGGAATTTGGGGGAAAATAAAACAGATTTCATTCATTCAAACACATTACAATTTCACAAAGAAATTAGAAATAATGTCTGAGAAAAAATAGTACATCTTCAGTATCGAGAATCGATCACATCATGAGGTGAGTGAATCGTAACATCCCTAGTATTGAGCATGGCAACCGATCGCACACATTTCTGTTCAGTTTTGTTTTTCATGCATTCATACTTTCATTAAAGTAACCAATGTGAAGTCTTAAATTGCATAAAATGCATAAAAACCAATAAACTTAATTCATAAACTTTGCACAATGATGACAGTATTGGTTTTTGTCATATTGCAACCTTGCCCTGTAAAGACTTGTATAATTTATTTAAAATTATTAAATTTATATTACGTATGAATGTTGCTGTGTACATTTTAAGTAAATAAACACGCATGCCAGCTTCTGTTCCACCTTTGCAGTGTAAAGATGGCTAACACATTTTATTGGTATCAGTCTATAATATTCTGATTGAAGTAATTGGTTCATTTTAAGTATTAAAATATAAGACAACTCTGATACATTTAATACCGTCATTATAAAACAAACAAAGAAAACAGAAATCAACTCCACGGGGACAAGTATAGCCTCTTATGGAAAGTTGATAAATGTTGAGTTTCAGGTTAGGAATGTTCGGTTTTAAAACACAGCCAGTGCTGGGCAAGATTTCAGAAATATTTCCAGTCATTGTTTCTGAACATTTGTCATTGCAGTGAAGGGTATATCAGTTGGCATGGCAACTGTTCTGATAACTCTGCCTTTAGCTTTAGTTCATGTTATTGTGCAGTAATATTCACTGACTCATACAAGATGACTGCTGTCAACTATAATTTTCTGGCATAACTTTTTTTTTTTTCAAGATGAACAAAAGTAGTAGGAATCTGCTGCGGTCAAATGCTCAAACGGAACAGAAAAGTAATCGTCTGCACATAGTGAACATTATATTGCGCAGCTGAGTTTGTTCGCCCTTTTCTTGGACAAGATTGCTGTCTGTAATCATGTTCATCTGGTGTTTTTTTGTTTCCACAGGAGCCTAATGGAGAAACGCCATCATCTCTGTACCACATCGCTGCAGCTCTTCTTCAACACAACCTCATCGCTCTTGAAGACCTCTACGTTCATGTAAGTGGAGGAGTCATGTCTGGTGGAGTAGCGTAAAAATGTGACCATACTAAACTTTTTGCAGTACTAGTAGTGCTGAGAAGTGAGAAGTGCAGAGAAGGTTTCTGTTAGGATGATCGATTTACATTTGATCATTTCTGTTGAGAGCATTAATACAGAGAGTGGTTGATGAGAACTTTTAAATGAGTCTCTATACAGAAGAAATCTGTTCAAAATGGCATTATTTTTTTCCTGAAAGTTCTGAATGCTTGGGTCATTCCACGAAATTGGTGCCTTTTGCGTCCCTGAAAAAAAAAAATCAAACATAGATTTAATGTAACAACAAATAAATGTGCAATTTAAATACATGACAGTATGCTTTCATCAATATTACATATAAAAAGTTAATTAAATATGATTTTAAATCATTAAAATAGCATTTATGCTGATAAGGGTAAGGTTTTTGGCCTGTCCCTCACTATGATTTCTCATTTTTAGCAGGACTCTTAATTTGGAAAATAATGGCAAAATGATATAAAAATCACATTTGCATCATTAAGCAATGTTTTTGTCATAATTATGCATTTTTCTGTAAAATATAAATAATTTTATTGGTGTTCACGGATTTCATGTCAGCCCTGTTACCCTCATCAAAAAACCCTATAAAATAATGTACATTCTAGTGACATCACTTCTAGGAGGTTACATCATCTCTCAACCAGGTTTCCTACACTTAAAACACAAGCACGTTTTTCTCATTCTGCTTTAATATTCTATTTTTGATGATTTATGAGTCTTGACTGAGGGGGAGCCACCATGCAATGTCAATCCTGTTAATATTTTTAAAATGTACATTTAAACAATTATTTCGTACATTTAATATAATCACTATATACAAGTAAAATCCCTTCAAAGTGTAAAATATTTTATTTTGTGAACTTGACTATAAGTTGTCAAACCTGTTACTGTCAACAGGCCTTGACTTGTGGGTAACAGGGATGACAGATTAGGTTTGACCCGGTTTTTAAAGATTGTCTGTGTAAAACTCAAACATTTTAAAGGTCGCCCTCGGTATATTATTGAGCTGATGCCTATATCATTCAGTGGCATATGAGTTCTAATTAAACTAATAGAATACCAAAACATGAGGTCAAAAAATAGTCATAAAATAATGAATTACATAGCCTGAGATGGCACAACATTTTAAGGTGTCTTTATTTCATGGATATTACAAAAATTAAAAATAAATAGATTGAACTTATTTAATGTTTCACTTTTTCCAAGTGGAAAAGGCATGGATTGACCTGCTTATGAATCCTTTCCTTAAAACAAAACCCAGCCTAAGAGAGTGTAGTCAGCTTCCTTAAGTTTAATTTTTCATGCTGCTAAGCTGGCCAAGGGCAACACATACACTGTAACAGCAATGGGAGTGATAACTGCATTTAAATGCACGAGTAAATTACCGCTCGGTGATGATTGACAGTGATAACCATAGCAACCGACAGAACAAAAAAGTCTTTAATAGAACTTTGCAATAAACAATAGTCTTGGCTGAATATATTCAGTAGATTTAAAGGGATAGTGAACATTTGTAGTGTATCTCATATGTAGGTGACACTTTTTCTTCAGTAGAGCATTAAAGATGATCTTTAGCTGAAATGGTGGTCCTTGGTGATTCAAACAATGCAAATCAATCACTTGAGAGTCAAAAAAGTATATTCAGGCTGAAGATGATTCAATATTGTCAGTCAGTTTTCAGATAACTTTCTTTTGAACAGAACAAGCAGTAAATGCCATTCAGGTGCACTTTGACTCCATTTACACATGGTATTAAATGTCATTGTGGAAGAGATTGAATATTTGCAGCTGAAGTTTGGCCTGCATCTGGAGTAGGGGTGGGTGATATGGCAAAAATATCATATCATGATTTTGTTTTTTAGAAATATCACAATTTTGATGATCATTGACGAAAAAAGATGAGTAAATAAAAAAATAAACACATTATATAGAACATTTTTCTATTTTTTTTTTTTTTTTTTTTTTTTTTTCAAAAATGTCAAGAGTTTAAACCCCCCATCAGAGCTTTTCTTTTAAAGGGACACATTAGTGTTTTAGTTTATCTTCACAACCTGGGAACTTTTGCACACTCTGATGATCTGAAAACACTGACAAAGTTTAGCGATCTCCATTGAGATATTCTGCTCAAATGAAAGTGGAAAACAGACACATTCACATTGTTTGCTGCATAAATCTGCCATCAAACCTTCTCAGTGATGAACTGTAATAAATCCAAACATTGATCTCGATTATATTGTTTGCAATTGAGGTTGTTGGATAAATGCACTTACATGCACTTACACAACTTCTGGACCTCGATACAAAGTCTTCTTATTTAATTTTTTTTTTTTAATAGAAAGGCTTGAATATAATTTGGAGTTAATATTAGGAATATTTTAGCTTTTGAGTTTTCCCAGTTTTCGTAATGTAGAGAGTTTTATCAGGAAACTAGATGAGGGGGAACAAAGTTATAATCATTTTAACCATTATGCAGCATGACTAATATGTGACTTAGTTTTAATTGACTAAATCTAGACTAAACGTTAAAAAATAACTAAATAAACCAACACAACAGAGGTCAGACTGACTAAATCCTATGTCTTCACGCAGCTCCTCCCACTGGATTCCAGCATCGTGGAAGAGCACAAGAGAGAGATCCTGGAGGCCAAACAGATCGCCCGCAAACTCACCATGGTGCTCGTCCCCTCCGAAAAGACTGAGGACAAGGAGAAGGAGAAGGAAGAGGAAAAGAATGAGAAGGTAACTTGGTTTTGCTGTAGCGTATTCCTTAAATGAAAACTGAAGCACCAGAAAGAAATGTGAAATACTTCAACTTATTTCATTTCAGTTAGTTACTAAGGCAACATTTCTCAGAGTTTTCATCTAATATTTTATTTCAGCTTTATTTCAATTAATTTTCTCATTTTACAAAACTAACACTTGCAGAAGAGCACAGAAGAGGTTTATGATGTAATAGTGTAACTGCATGTAAATGTCAGTGTTACATAAATGTGTTTTGCTGGGCTGATCAGATGCTTGATTACAGCAGAGCAAGTACAGACACTCAGCATGCACTGCGTCTGACAGCCTCCGATTCACAAAATGCACTTCCATATGCAGAGATAAGCTGCAGTTTAGCAAAGCTGTCTACTAAGTTGATGGTTTAAATTAAAGCATCAGTGTATACTTGGAGAATATGCATACAGAATGCACACAGGGCTTGAAAATCCTGAGAAATAGCAACAGTAGACATTAATAATGTTTAATTGTAATTCAAACCAATCTCGCTTCAGTTCATTATTTAAAAGTATATACTTTATACGCTTAAATGCAGCCTTATTGAACATGAGACTTTTTAAAACTCTTCATCTTTCAGTGTACCGTCTAAATAAAAAATTATGAATATGTGAGGCTGGAGGACATCTAGTTGTCACACTGAAGCATTTTTAATTCTGTTTGGTCTAGAATATCAGAAGTACCAGTACAAAGTACCAGCATGCAAATGATAGCAGTCTGTTAAGCAATGACTGCTTTTGATTGTGTGCATCGCTACATTAAATCTTCCAGTGTAGATGCATTCAACAGACTTGCTGCTATTTAATTTCTTAAAATCAAACAACAGTGTTACTAACAAAAAGACACTCAGTCTTGGGATGATTTCTTTTTTTATGTTTGTTTACTTTAATTACACATATATATATATATATATATATATATATATATATATATATATATATATATATATATATATATATATATATATATATATATATATATATATATATATATATATATATATATATGCACTCTATAACAAACAGTTCTGTATACAAGTGTAATAACAGTAATAGTTGCAAATTGTTTTATTTAGGCTGTAAGTCTATGGTAATTCACAAATTACTTCAAATGCCGTACATTTATGTGAGTATCGGATCGATGCATCCCTAGTTTCGACCAAAACCTGTTTGCCATTTAAAGCCATGTTAAATTTGCAGAACAATTTGCATGGAAAGCTTGTGTCAGGGACATCACTTAAGCAAAGATTAAAAGAAAGAAGAGAAGTTTCAAACCAGGTTTATAATAAAGAACGCATTGTGCATATAGTTTCATGTGGGCTCAGGCTTTGACGGAGTGCTTTTACTGTGCATTGTGGTTCAATGAGAGACTTGCGCATGACATGGAATGTCAGATTAAGAAAAAAACTAAATTCACAAATTAATCAAAATAGTTGTGAGCTGCAGCCTAGTTTAAACTTTTTTCCCACCTCTGACTGAATATATGAGAATCCATATTTTAGAGCTGTTGTTGTGGCTTTGCATTAGTGTGACTTGTAAGCTGTATGAAACAACACAGATGGTGTGTGTGTGTCATCTGTCTCTGAAGATAAGAATCCCCTCAGACTCCTCACAGGAAGTGATAATGAACAGAAGAGCGTGTAATGATGCCGTATGTGGAGGTGTGTCCTCCGCTCCTCTAATCTGTCTCTCCTCTCATGTCAGCCTCCTGATAACCAGAAGCTGGGGCTGCTGGAGGCGCTGCTGAGGATCGGTGACTGGCAGCACGCTCAGAGCATCATGGATCAGATGCCAGCTTTCTACGCCACCTCCCACAAGGCCATCGCCATCGCACTGTGCCAGCTGCTGCACCTGATCGTGGAGCCGCTCTACCGCAGGTACGGCATTCAGACGCACGCTCTGTCCTGGGCCTGTAACAGCGTTTGGTGCTGGGTTAAATATATTCACAGTCAACTACTCAGTCAGTGAATCAGTCCTCAGAACAATGCACACCTGACCCACTCACTGAATCACTGATTTTTTTTAATTAATCCTTTTTTTTTTTATATGTTTGATTAGAAAAGAACAGGGAATCATTAAAGGGCCCTATAAACACAGAATTGGAAATGCGAACCAATGGATTACCAAGAAGCTAATGTGCATTTAAAAAATCTAAACAATTAAGATATCAAGTATTTTCTTTGAATATTAATATAATTTAAGTGGATTAAAAGCTGAAATGGGAGGTATATCATTTTATAAAACCTTACTGTTTTCATGAAAACCTTTATTTGAACTGTAAAGTTGGATTTTTTTCCGTGTTGTAAATGCTATAATCGGGTCCCTGGTGCATCTACAAACCCAATTATTTATTTATTTACATTTTTTGGGTAAGCCTTTCTCTGCAAGCTTGTGAAAAACAAAAATAAGTTTTCGCTCCCCTAATGATGGAGAAAGGGGCTCTTATTATAATATCACCGCCCCTTAATCTGCAAGTTTCCACCCACGGTGCCCCCATTGTGTTTTCGCAAGCGACAACGTTGTACCAACGCCATAGTGAAAGTTCAAGCAAAACATGCTAACTATTCTGTCTTTGGCTGCACAGACGAGAGTCCCAGCCTCGGAGGAGACAAGAGAGCAGTGGATTTAATGATTTATTTACTGTATATTATGCTGCCGCCACCCAGATCTAATATAAACGTGATTTCTTTCCCAGTTGTTTACTTTCACAGACATAACCGACTGTTTTTGTAACTCATGTGTGTTTTTAACATAAACTTGTGTGTATTTGACAGTTTAAGAGCAATAAGACACGAAAGAGAACCTAGTTTAGTACTCTCATACCTGTGACAGCCACTGCCTGTTCTTCGGATGTGTGCGCTCAGAAAACCCTCTATCAGAACTTTAAACTAATATGGTTTAAAACGCATTATTTCAGCGTGTAATCAAAACCAAACATGTTTTTTTGCTGGAATATGAGGTACGAGATGTGAAGCCACTGCCCTATTCCAGAAAAGGGGTTGGGGAACTGCAGCTCATTTGCATTTCAAGAGACATGCACAAACACAGCCTGTTTAAATGATCTGTGCAGAATTTTAAGCAGAAACCTCACAGACACATTCTGGGGACATTATATTAAAAAGGGCATAATTGGTCTCCTTTAAATGATGGTTTTTTACAATCATTTGACTGTTTAATAGGTTACCATGGGCATTATTTCCCTTTTCTCTCATATGATATTTTTATTTGAATAGGTTTTAAAAAGCCATATATTTCATTTTTAAAAATCCTGTGGATACCCTGGACTGGTTTATTCATCCAGATTTTGCCAAATTGTTTGACATTCCTCTTTATACATTGAATTCCACTTTTATGTCAGGATTCCACAACTCTATCCACATTTTCCACATCGTTGAAGTCTGTTATAAGTACTTTAGGGTTGTAAGATGTGAATAGGACAATGTTTTCGAATGACAAAACTCACATCAGTTTTTTGCAGTTAATAAAGGTATTCTTAAAAATAACAAATATAATTGGTTATTGTTTATCTAGGACACCATACATTGTTGCTTTTGTTTTTTGAAAGTGTGATTTGCAGTGTGGGCGTGTAAATGAATGCACTAAATCTGGCAAATAATAAAACTCATAATGGTAGTTTCTTAATAGCAACCCCCCTCCCTTTTTTTGCTTAAAAGCTCCATGTCAGTGCTAATGTCTTCACATTTCCGCCCCTTTATCTCTCTAGTGTCAGTTGCTTGGAAACAATACGAGAAAGATTTGAGATTTTCTCTTTTTTTTTTTTCTTATTCTGCATTAGTGTGATATCATTAAATTACAGTAGTCAACATTTGAAGTGGATCAAAACCTTTCATCAAAGTTGTCCTAAAACCAAAACAATAATTAGGACAACTTTGATGAACTACTTTGATCCACTTCAAATGTTGACTGCTGTAGTTTTTACAGGTCCAGATTTTCTATTGAAAACGTCAGTGTGGGACACACACACACACACACACACACACACACACACACACACACACACACACACACACACCGTAAGTCGATCAGGACACAGTCCGCATGAGACGTGCTTTGAGCTGTAACTGTAGATCCAGCGCTGGGACAGAAGACACAAGAGAAATTCAGACAGCAGAGCTGAGTGTCCTGTGTTTTTAGGGCTGCAGTCCCCAAAGGTGCCAAAGGAAGTTTGATGATGCCTCTGTGGAGCAAACAGGCACTGCGGCCTGCCGAAAGCTTTGACGATCTCTCCAGGGGCGTCTTCACCATGCTGTGCTACCTGGGCCCTCACCTGTCCCACGACCCCATCCTGTTTGCCAAGATCGTGCGACTGGGCAAGAGTTTCATGAAAGAGGTGAGGACAGACACTAGAGTTGGCTGATATATCTGCTATTATATATTTGAGCAAACCCTTAAGAGGTAGCCTAATAAAATCACTAGCCTAATAGAAGCCATAACACAGCAAGCTAGTTAATAACGCTATACAGGACAAGCAGTTTCCCAGAGGTTGATGAGGTCTATATCAGGGCTGTATTAGCTCTTCGGCTCATTTAAATGTAACCTGTGTGAGTTCTATAGTCTCACTTTATTGTTGGTTAGCCTCTATTGATGTGTTTATGTGTGTTTTTGTGTGTTTTTGTTTGTGTGTTTGTTTGTGTGTGTCTGTGTGTGTGTGTGTGTGTGTGTGTGTCTCTCTCTTTCAGTTCCAAAGTGAAAGCAGGCAAGACACCAAGGACAGAATGGTGAGTCATGGCGAATCCTGAGTGGGAGTGTAGAGTTGAATGAAGAACAGCACAGGTTTCTGACTTTTTTTG
The DNA here is from genome assembly GCF_018340385.1 of Cyprinus carpio. NCBI lineage: Eukaryota > Metazoa > Chordata > Actinopteri > Cypriniformes > Cyprinidae > Cyprinus > Cyprinus carpio. Next base: position 5,336,120 of record NC_056610.1, on the reverse strand, counting down.
TTTGCTAAATTCTAGAAGATCAGCTCTGACTGTAAAGTGTATTTGACATTTTTCTCACACAATTTAAACTGTTAATTTAAACCTAATAGATTCTTCCAAACAGATGATCTGTTAACCATTTTAACATTGAACAGCTGCTATCTTTATTCTGAGTAATTGTATTTGATTACTGGATGTCCCTGTAATGGCCAAATTAGTTTTTCTGAGGGATTTAAAGGTATAAGCAGCAATTGGAGAATTTGATATCTTGATGACTATGACAGGGCGTTGTGTGGATGTATATGAAGTGCTGGACGTGTCTGTGTCTCTGGCAGGACTCTCTGCTGAGCTGTTTTCTCAGTATTGCTGATCAGGTGCTGTTACCGTCTCTCTCGCTCATGGAGTGCAACGCCTGCATGTCCGAGGAGCTCTGGGGCTTCTTTAAACTCTTCCCCTACCAGCACAGGTACCGTCAGCTCCTCACTTTGTCTTAACCTATAGGTCTTTCTGCTCTGCTTGGTATATGAGCAAAAATTAATGATGCAGACCTCATGTAGCTCCGCCCCTTTTCAGCACTGCGTTCATTTTCTGGTTTTCTGGTTTGTATTATTATTATTTTTTTTAGTGCCAAGGCGTTTTTTTTTTTTTTTTTTTTAATATCAAAGTTTCTTGTTTTATTTACACTTTTTATGGGTTTCAAATTTATTAGGTGGCCTTGGCCTATGATTGACGCATGTAGAAGGTATTACGAAGAATGTGGACAACCAAACAGTTTTGTACCCATTGACTTACTGGACTGGTTTTTGTTTGAATGAATATGATATGTTTCAGATATGTTGGTAACTGTCAGATGTGATTGGGGATGTGTAACATTATCACGGGAGTCGTTATATCAAATGATTTGTTGTGTGTGATCATATACCAGCTGAAGAACATGAGGCTGTTTTTACTGCTGCACTGTATATTGCATGTTATTCCCTCATGATATTCCCCCGTATACAGCGCTGTCTGAATGCCTTGATGAACATGATGTATATATTTTCATTACCTTACACGCGGATCTCTGTGTTGTGTAATTAGGTATCGCCTCTATGGGCAGTGGAAGAATGAGACGTACGGCAATCATCCTCTCCTGGTGAAGATCAAGGCTCAGACGGTCGACCGAGCCAAATACATCATGAAGTAAGTTTACTTTCTATCTGAATTTAGATCTGTTCTGCTGCTGAGCTTCTGAAATAAACTTCTGCAGTATAATCCTGTAACTGAGGATCTCTGGCCTGTAGTGAGAAGCGCTGATAGTTTTTAGTGGATTGTCATGATTAGTTCTGAATTCAGTCTTCATCAAATAAAAGGCACAGGTAAAGCTTGATTTCTGTAGTTTTTCAGTCACCTACAGGACCGTTGAAACTGTATTTTTTTTTTTTTTAAGAAATGGTATGTTTTTGTACGTATAAATACAAATACTAAAAAAAAAACAAAAAAAACCCTGTTCGTTTGAACTTTATCAATAAAATGCTGACAATAGTTTCCACAAAAATATTAAGCAATAATAGTTTTAATCATTAATAATCAGCTATGTTTTTTTTTTTTTTTTGGCAACAAATCAGCTTTTAGAATGATTTCTGGAAGATCATGTGATACTGAAGTCTGGACTCTGGAGTAATGATGCTGAAGATTCAGCTTTGTATCCCAGTAATAAATGTAGTAATATTTCACAATAATACTCTTCTGACTGAATTTGTTCAAATGAACCTGTGAGAGTAGTGAATTGTAGTTTAGGTGCTGTTCCATTTATTTCCTCCATATTGAATCGTATTATGAGGAGCTGAACCAAAGCCTTGAGCAAAAAAAGTATTTTAGGATAAAAAGTGTTTGGTTTATAAGTAAACAGTCAAAGGTACAAGACACTTACATTGTAACCCATTCCTTGAAGCACTGTACTGTAATGTAATTGAACTAGGTTTAATTTTTTTTAATGCATTTTCTTATTATTTCTCTAAAGCCCCGATCACACCAAGAACGATAACTCTGCACAAAATCTGTCTGCTGCTTTTTTCCATGCAAAGGAACGGCATAGAGATGTCAAGCCCCAAAATGATGAAAAAGCCCCATAAACTAGTCCATCATAACTCATAGGCTGTACTTTAAGTTTTATGATGACTTGGTGTGATTAAATAAAAAGCTCACTGAAAATCTTACCCCTTCAGCTGTCCATTATATTAAAAATAGCATCAATTTCTCCTTTTGTGTTCTGAAGAAGAAAGTCATACAGGTTTTTAACAGGTGAGGAAATAATGTCAGAATGTTAATATTTAGTGAACTATTTATCTTAAAAACCTAGCTTAACATTACCTAACTAACTTCTAGATCCTCACTGCTGAGGAAATTGCTGAAATCCCTGTTTCTATGGTAACAGCTCTTATTGGTGGGTCTCCTCACAGAATTATGGGTAGTGTAGTTTAATTTCTTCAGATGAAGATTGTTTTAGGAACGTATGCATCTGTTTAAATGATCCGTTTTTATAATTGCAGGTTGTTAAATAGTTTTTTTCTTAACTCCAGCCATTGCACTTAGACAATGTGTGGATTTTACATCAGTGCAACTTTAAAGGCAGTTCTCCTTGAACAAGGTTTATGTTGCCCTGCGCTTGTGTGTGTTCAGTCCCCTGTGCATATAGATGAGCTCTTTGAAAGGGCTTGCAGAATTGCTGCATCAGATTCTTTGCTTTCTTTTCAAGTGTGTTGAATAAATGATGATATTTTGGCAGATAATTGGATGGAGAGGGAGCGAGCGGAGAATGAGCTGAGGCTAAACATGTCAGAAGTGTTCAGGGAGAGAGAGAGGGAAGCTCAAGGTCGCCTGTCAGGCGGGCCGAGTCGAGCCCTCGTATGTGTCAGACTGCTCTCAAACGTTTAGTCTCTCTCATTGGATGCTGTTTGTAGCTTGTGCAGGTAGTTTTGTGTTTTTCAAGTGTTGAATTGCTAGATGAAAATGACCGGACTAAGGTTAGATTTTACAAGTGATGCCTGCGTCCAACATTTCATTCTGTTTTTCTTTACACATAAATATTATTTGATTTTATCCAACATGTTAGTTTACTTTTCGTCATACTTGCCTTATTTTTTTCCTGGTTAGTTTGCTGTTACTCTGTTGTAGCCTGAGGCTGCAGCAATCTGAAGGACATCACGTGGAGGACAGAGAGGAGCTAGTATGATTGGAGGCGTGTGAAGGAAATACATATTTGTTGAGCTCGATGTGAGGATGCAGCCTTGAATGTGAAAGCTTGCTACAAAAGAGGCTCTATTTGGTCGGATTTAGCAACACAATTGTGCCATATTTATCCAAAGCATGTTTTTAAAAATGTCAAACATCTGATGTATTAAATTTTGAAGTTTAAATCTAAATAAACCATTAAATCCATTTATTATTCACGTTTAGATGAATGTCCAAAGTATTTTCTTTTTATTTATATATGGAAGATTGAATAATTAAATGTGTAAAAGTAAAAAAAAGCTTTATTGAACTACTAAACATTTTTAATTTTAACATGAACCTTAAATTTATTAATTGAAATCATTAACTATACAGTTATAAACAATGTAATTTTGAAATTGAAAGGCTGTATTTAAGCAGTTTTTTACTCAGTTTGATCCATTGGAAGCCATTTGTTGCATGCATTATTTTGCATTCGGTGGCCTTACGTGACTGTGTGTGTGCTGTGAGGCGAGCTGTCAGACATTGGCGGAGGTGCAGGTGGTGTGTTCGACTGCAGTGCTGCTGCGGAGGATCTGTCAGCACTGAGGCAGAAACACGGAGGAGTAGCGCTTCATTCAGCATCAGCAGTACGACCGGAGGAGCTGAGGAGAGCTCCGTGCACTGCATTGAGGGTTGTTCTCTTTTTCTGAGCATCTCTGCCGTTTGATTATCACTGATGATGTATGTCAGTAGAATATACAGGAGAGCACATTCACACTAATACACAGATGTGTTTTGGCATTTCGGATGTCCTGTCTGTTTAATCCTTTAAGACATGACTGACTTTTAGAGTAATTTCATTCATATAACCACTGCATATGCATACAGCCTCATGCCATGAGTGCTCTTTCAGAGTGAACACACAAAGCACACGAGCATTTGAAAGCAGTTTCGCATATCTAATAAACTTTCTAATTGCATTCCAGAAAGCATTAATGATGTCTTTGTAGAACATTTGGAAGATAAAATCCTGATATACTGGTAAAATCGCACATTGTAGGCGCTGGAACATCTAGCAAATTAAGCCTGTGATTGTCCTTGTAATTTGCTTTAATATTTTCGAACTTAATGTAATATCAGATACTTGTTCAGGGGTTTTGTGTAATTGGCAGCAACTATATTACTGCTTCCTCTAGTGCATAAAAGTTTTCCATAAATTATGAGCTTAGTTTTTGCAGAATCATTTAAGAGAGAATTGCCTTGCATCAAATCTTTTTTTCCTCCCACCCATTTTTCATGAATTATCTTATTGGTGTGGCAAAAGTGTGTTTTAAAAAAATGTTAGGGACTGCTGACGTCCCGTTGTTCATGTGAGTTTTATAAGGCTTCTGGGTATCAGAAGATGTCATTAGAGCTTGCTCATTGTGCTCTGAAGGTTAAGCAAACCAATTAGGCCACCTGATGTGACGTGAGGAATGCTCAGGAGCACACACACACACACACACACACACGCACGCACGCACGCACGCACGCACGCACGCACGCACGCACGCACGCGCGCGCGCAGTTCCCTTATTAAGACCAATGACGCCTATCATGGCTCAGCAGTCAGCAGCTCATGTCTGCTCACCAGCTCGAATGGAAACTCCACAATGCCAGCCCTGGCTCTGTGCCCTCCTCTGTGTGTGTGTGTTTTTCCCCAGTTACTTTATTAATTGACTTTTTAATTGGCCCTTTTGTGCCACACTTCAGACAAAGCAGCTCTGCTAGTCTGCGGGAAAAACACGGCCCCCCGTGCTCACAATTAACGGCGTTATAAAGAACGGCCTGAGAGGCGCTGTGCTTCACGTGACAGTCCATCATGTGCCTGCTGGCATGTGTGATAAGAAATCAGTGCAGAGGCATGAAGACTCATAGAACATGAGCGAGACGGGACATAGACAGCCGTCCATTCTCACCGAGACACCCGTCTGTCACCTGTCATGCTGCTGTTCTTGGGAGGCCATGTTAACAAGTAGTCAACAATGAGTTTGTCATTGGATATTTGATATTTAAACCATTTGAATGATGTTTCCAGCAAAAAAATGTAATTTGATATTTGATTTTTATTTCAGTTTGAGAGTTTTTTATATCAATCGCATTTTTGTTTTATATATACGTAAGCATTAAAGGGGTCATCGAATGCCCATTTTCCACAAGTTGATAGATTCTTAGGGTCTTAATGAAAAGTCTATAACGTAGTTTGGTTAAAATCTCACTGGTAGTGTAAAACAACACCCTTTTTACCCTGTTAAAAACAGCTCTGTTTACAACGAGCCATTTCAGTGCATGGCCCTTTAAATGCTAATGAGCTCTGCTGACCCCGCCCCTCTCTTCCAGGGGGTGACGAGCCATTTATTGAGACTATTAACTTTTGCTAACTAGCACATTATTAGGAAAGGCGATTTGCAAAGAATTCATAAAGAACCTTATACTTCTTCTGGAGGTGAAGCTAGATCTGACAATGAGGTTATGATTTATGGGGATTTAAAAAAAATAAATAAAATAAAGCACTGGGTTTTTTTTTTTTTGTCAATAATGGGTGGATGTGTACACACTGCCAACACACATTTCAGTTCAGACAACATGTAATAGTGAATTTAGCAGCCGATGGCCGCTTTAAAAATGATTAAAATTGAACACCTCAGATCTGAGATCAGTTAAAACATACTCAGCCGTCAACCATTGCAATTTTGAAAAGTTCAAAGCAGTATGACCAAACAAAGCCTTGTTTGCTGAAATCCTGTTACTTGGCAAGTTTGCGCCGAACCACTGATTCGAAACAAAAGATTAATCAAGGTTTCAAAGCTTCGTGCTCTGCCATTGATAATACATGTATTAATGACTTCTGTAGAGTTATTGATTTGATTAAAAAAATATGTGCAATCATTTGATGAGGATATTATATTTTTGCTCTAACACACCAACACACTTTTTTGTACCAGTGGCCATGATTATTGGCATATGCCAGCCAAATATTGTCTATAGTAGTATTAGGGGTGTCCAAAAAAAAAAAAATCAAATTTCGAATATTTGTAATTTAAAATAAAAATCCACATTTGAATGCAAAAACACTGCATGAGATGCGATGACGATGTAAGTGTTATTGCATTTTAATGTTTTTGTTAGCCTATACAGTTGAAGCCACTAGATGCCACTGCGTTTTTGATTACAAATATTGCGTGAAAAGAGAACATCTATGCAGAGAAGATCTAGTTTACATCAAAATTGCAACCAAGCCTTTCATACAGAACGCATATTTTGCACATTTTCTAGAGGGACATCACATCACCGTTGCAGTCGCGTCTCGCAAAAGAGAGCCGCATGTTAAGAAAGCCATGTAAACTCATGCAAGTTCAACTTAAAAGAAAATAAAACATCGAGATTTAAAGGGGTCATGACATGGTTTTTTTTATTTTATTATTATGGTCCCCTAGGTGCAATTATAGTATTACTATAGTTTTTTTTTTAAAAAAAAACTTTTAAAATGTAGTGAATTATGACATTTTCCCACCCTGTTTCTCATCCTTTGATTCAAACAGTCTGTTTTTTGGGTTGTTTCCCCTTTAAGAGTTCAGTGTTAATGCCCACTGTTATGATTGGCTAACGACAGTGCCTATGGATCAATTATTAACACCCCCAGCCAGAACATTTGCGGATTGACCGTAACTGTTTAGTAGCGGGTGATGCATTCGAAGCGATGGCTCTTGCAATGATAAAACCTTATATGTTTGAGCACATCTGCGTGGCATTGTAATTTTCATGTACACAGACCCACTCGCTGTCCGTCGGCTGAACACTTGTGAGGCGCGCGGCGCGACAACGATACGAAATGAGCGTAGTTGTCTTGTGCTGGAGGCGGTCATATGCAAATGGTTGGAACGTCACTTCGCACCGTGACGTCACTTCTTACCATGGATCCAGAACGAGCTGTATTTAGAGCTTGATTAAATAAATGCCTCGTTTATAATGGGGAGGACGTCTTAAAGGGTTAGTTCACCCAAATATTAAAATTATGTCATTAATGACTCACCCTCATGTCGTTCCAAACCCGTAAGACCTCCGTTCATCTTCGGAACACAGTATAAGATATTTTAGATTTAGTCCGAGAGCTTTCTGTCCCTCCATTGAGAATGTATGTACGGTATACTGTCCACGTCCAGAAAGGTAATAAAAACATCTTCAAAGTAGTCCATGTGACATCAGAGGGTCCGTTAGAATTTTTTGAAGCATCGAAAATACATTTTGGTCCAAGAATATCAAAAACTACTACTTTATATCAGCATTGACTTCTCTCCCGGGTCTGTTATGAGCGCGTTCACCTCACATCCGGTTCGCGAACGAATCACTCGATGTAACCGGATCTTCTTGAACCAGTTCACCAAATCGAACTGAATCGTTTGAAACGGTTCGCGTCAACAATAAGCATTTTTCCTCAAATGACTTAAGCTGTTAACTTTTTTAACATGGCTGACACTCCCTCTGAGTTCAAATAAACCAATATCCCGGAGTAATTCATTTACTCAAACAGTACACTGACTGAACCGAGCCAGATAACGAACGAAACATTGACTCGTAATTTTAATATTTGGGTGAACTAACCCTTTAAGCTATGAAACTTGCAGGACGTTTTAATGGTACAAAGACCTCTTATATTCCAAAAGATCAAGGCAAATTTGGTTTCTCATTTCATGACCCCTTTAATATCAGGTTTTTTTCCCCCCAGCACTGCAGCTCATTTTTAAATGAAAAATGTACTGTCTGATTTGCTTTCGGGCCTTTGTATTAAACTATGAATACATGCATGATGCAGTTTTGTTTATAGTTACTTAATTAATTATAATTGGTTTGTAAACATTATTTTAAACATTATGCACTTTTTTTCACAAATAGTCATTATCTTATGCTTGATGCGCCCTCTTGTGGCCTCAGGAGAAAAGCCAAAAGCTTTTCTTTACCCTACCTGAAATAATGCATTTTAAATTTGAATATAATTCGAATAATATATAAGCACAAAATTAAGTTTTTCAGCCATTTTGACAACCCTAGTAAGTATAGCCAATTTACAGGCCCATTTTAGTCACTGCTGAGTGTAAGTGTTATTAATTGTCCCCTTTGGTGTGTCTGTGCCACTTTTTCTGGTTTTCACCTTCTCTCTGGCTGTTTTTTCCCCCAGGCGACTGACTAAGGAGAACGTGAAGCCCTCAGGAAGGCAGATCGGAAAGTTAAGCCACAGTAACCCCACCATTCTCTTTGATTATGTGAGTATTTTATTGCTTGTGACGGCCATAATGGTCCGCTAGACTAATGACATGCTTTTACAGGGCTACTTTATAATCTGCAGTGTGCCATCAATTTTCATTGCTCCTGAGATTAAAAAGCACATATATAAGCTCAGACCAGTGGCCTAATGCCCAACATCAGAACGAGAGCACGAACACGAGGCTAAATTTAGGCTGTATTAGTCAGCGCGCTAACGGTAATCACATTCATCTCCATTGAATGTAAGAAATTCATGACTGGGCCGACCGAGGCTGATAGATCTTCATGTGTGCCAGAAAGTTTTCATCAGGATGCTTCTTTCTGCTGGGTTCATCTGAAGAAGTGGTGCGGTGCTGTGCACGTCTTCAGCGATGAGAGACTCCACCAGTTTTGCTCTCGAGTACCGAGAAGAAAAGACTTGGAAGTGGCTGACGTTGGCAAGGCTTTGAATTCATTAGCATTTCTGAAAAATTCAGAAGATTCAGTGGTGAAATAAAAGACGGAGATGAGCTCTGATGAATGCTGTGTTATTCAGGCGCTGGCAGAGGACTGTGCTTTTCTTACGCCTCGAGAGAGAGGCCACTGACTGATGCTGCTGCCTCTGAACTGACAAACACTCACCACAGTACATCATCAAATCAAAATTGATTCTGTTTGCTAGAATGGATGTCCCTGGTCTAATTGAGCAATGTATTATTCTACATGACCAGGGAAATAGAATTAGTGGTGTTTGCAAAGACATGTTTAGCAGTTGACTGATATTGACCAATATTGATTGCAGCAGCGATCATGTGTTTTGTAGGCTGGTCTATAGAATTTTTCTGTTGGCTTTTGGATTATTGCAAAAAATAAAAAAGGTTTATGACTCTTACTCTCATTTTTTGTTCATGACAATTTCTTTAAATCTTGAAGCCTTAATCCAATCATTAGATGTAAAAAGCTAAATATATGCTACAGGGCTCTACAGTGCGACCATTTCAGTCGCATTTACCAAAAACATTGGGACATCAGAACTGAAAAAAAATAAATAAAAAAAAATACTCATTTGTGTCTGGGTTTTGTATCTCTGATAACCTTTTTTTTTACACATAGCATAGGTTTTCTTTCTCTCTGTGGATCCAATATTACAAAATCAATTAAGAAAAAAATGCTTAAACTGTGGTAAAACCGATCATACTATGATAGACAAATCGTAGCAATCACAATCAGGTCTATTACAAATGAATACAATCATGTCTTGCTCCGTTTGCAATTTCACTTGAAAATACAATGCATTACCAAAGTTTTATATAAGTTTAGTTTGACGTCTTTTAAAGAGAATTTTATTTATTTATTTCAGATTTCAGTCGAAAATTGGTGTATAGAAAGGGCACAAAAAGGACTTGAATAACACACGTGGACCTCAGGGGGATAAACATAAAAGTGTATAGGAGTGAGTCACTGCTGCAGAGTCCTGTGTTGTTAGGTTAATGAATGTAATCTTTTCTTTCAGATTCTGTCTCAGATCCAGTGGTACGATAACCTCATAACTCCAGTGGTGGACTCTCTCAAATACCTCACCTCCCTCAACTATGATGTGCTGGCCTGTATCCTTTCAGACGGCTGTTATAATTACACTCCCACTGTATAATAATCTTCCCCCTCCGCTAATAACAGCTCTCCCAGGAACTTGCTGATCTCCTCCAAACTCCCGTAATGTGTGCGTGATTAAAATAGCATGTAATCGCTCACCTTGACTTCATCATCATCACCGAAGCTGACAGCTTTGTGTGTTTAAAATGAGGGAGAAAAGCATTCCTGCAGTTTGGAGAGCAGCGGAGGAAAATAGACTGTTAATTTTCTTTTGAACATGCCAAAACAATGTCTGACCGCGTGAGTAATAGTCTGAAGAGCGTCTGCGTGTGTGTGTTATCTTTAAAGAGCGAGATGTGGTGCGTTTGAGCCCTTGACCGTGTGGGAAGATTGCATTATTGAAGCTTTAGCCAACCCAGAGAAAGAGAAGATGAAACATGATGACACCACCATTTCATCATGGCTGCAGAGTGAGTGCCGCTTTTCCTCTAAAACGCCGAGATGTCGAATAAATTGAACTTCTGCCTGGACGTTAAATGTCATTTGTTGAAATGGTTTGACCCTGCTGCTAGAGTGTGTCCGGAAAGCAATTTGGAGCGCAAATGCGTGACATTCTTGACTTGCCCTCGTACAATTACTAATGCTCATTCTTATGATAATATTTTGCTTTTGTCATCACGTCTTTTTCTAGGTCTCGCTAGTCTGTGTGGAGCGGTTTTCAGGAAATATCCCATCGAGTTAGCTGGTCTTCTGCAGTATGTGACCAACCAGCTGAAAGCTGGCAAGAGGTACGCTTACATGTTTACTGTGTTTAGGCCCTGGCCTGCCCTTCAAAGAGGCGCTGTGGTGTTTTTACCCTGCGCTGGTATTACTATACAAAATCAACTGCTCAGAACATGAACAGCCATCACAAAAACAGTAGATCAGTAGAAGTAAAGATGCACAGTATCAAGCATATGTAAACTTTGGAATGGGGTTATATATTCATATATTCAGTTATTTTGTTTTGTAGACTATATGTATTTAAATGGCTTACCAAGAGCGATTTTAAAAAAAAAAAAAAAAAAAAAAAAAAAAAAAATTCCTTGTGGGGGGAAAAAAAGTAAAACTTAATTTGATTAAAACTGAAACATTTTGCATATGACTGCAACTATATATATATATATATATATATATATATATATATATATATATATATATATATATATATATATTTATATATAATTTTTTTTTTTTTTTTTTTTTTTTTAAGAGTCACAGTGGTGAAGTTGGAGATGTTTTTTTTTTTTTTGTTTGTTTTTTTGTTAATTGTTCACTTTCAGGTTTTTGAAATTTTTGAAATGAGGTTTTTGTGTAGGGCTGCACAATTAATTGAATTTCTAATCGCAATTACAATTACGGATGCCACAATTACATAATCATTCGAAGCGGTAATTAATCGTTCAAAGTCCAATTATGTTATTCTGCATGCTTAAGATGTGTTTTTTTTTTCTTTCTACGTTATCTTAAGGGTTTTTCCATTGTTTTAATTTTAGTTTTAGTATAAAATTATAATAACATTCATATTTTTACTTTTTTTCTAATTTAAAGAAGAAGCCAATCCGATGTACAGTTAAGTTTTTCAGTTAGAGTTTTTTCAGCTTGTTTATTTTCATATAAAAAATCGGCATACAGTTGCATCAAACAATGGTTTAAACATCATTCAATGTAAATTGTGATAATCGTAATCAATAATCGCAATTACAGTTTCAAGGTAATAATCGAAAATTATATTCTTTGTCATGTTCGAGGCAGCCCTAGGTGTTTGTAACCCCCCCCACCACCACCACCAAATTGTTCAAGTCACCTTTATTTATATAGCGCTTTAAACAAAAAAGATTGCGTCAAAGCAACTGAACAACATTAATTAGGAAAACAGTGTGTCAAGAATGCAAAATGACAGTTAAAGGCAGTTCATCATTGAATTCATTGATGTCATCAGCCTGTACAAGAAAAAAAAAAAAATAGTTTTCAGCTTTTTAATTTAAGGAAATTGTATGCAGATGCACTTTCTCACACAATCACTCCAGTCAGAATGAATAGTTATTTTCAAATAGTGCCGTTTAACCAAGTCATATGGTTAAAATCCTGCATTTTTTCATACCTCCTTATATATTGTATAAAAAAAAAAACAAAGTATTGCAAGTAATGTTTTTCCCCAGTATTATGCAGCCCTACTCTCCATTCTCCTGGCTGTTTGTGTAGTTTTGAACTTTGTGGTGCAATATACTCATGCAGACCTATCTTTATTTAAAAGATTGTTAACAAAAAAAAAAAAAAAAAAAAGCATGCTTTTACCAATTAATTTAGTAATTAATTTAGTCTAGTAATTTCAGTGGAGTATAATAGTGTAAGTTCAGTGGAGGATGGCCAGTGCTCTAACAGAAAAGTGACATTTCCAAACCCAAATTAGTTTGAAAGTAATTTTTTATTCTGCTGTTTTTCAAAACACATGTATCCTTAAAGTACAGGGAGGCAGTCAGGACTTTGTTTTTTAAAGGACTTTTACAATGTTTTGAACATTATGTCAGTATTTAAACTAGGGCTGTCACAATATTAGATTTTTTCATATCACGGTTATTGTGGCCATAAGAATTCACGTTATGGAGATACCTTGGGGGGGAAAGATATCAGTCAAATTATTTTTTACTTTGTTTATTGAGTTTTTCTTTTTCACCCAACGAACATAAGGATACTGATAAACACAGGGCACAAGACTCTGGCTTTCTCCGTCTTCTTTGAAGCTCCTATGAAATAACAAGAGAGACAATACTGTCAAGTTCAACAGTATGATGAATAAATATTAATAACACTTTACAATAAGATGTCATTTGTTAACATTAATGTATTAACTAGCATGAATGAATAATGAACAATAAATGTATTACACAAACTATTAATCTTTGTTATCATTGTTCATTTTAGTTCACACTGCATTAATGTTTACAAACACAACTTGTGATTTTAATAATGGATTAGTAAATGCTGAAATTAACATGAACTAATATTAATAAATGCTGTGGAAATAGTTCATTATTATTTGTTATTTATATATGTTAACTAATGTAATTAACTAATGTAAAGTAATGAACCTTATTGAAGAATGACCGCAGATGAGGCATTAAGTGCACGGCACTGCGACCAACTTTTTTTTTTTTTATATTTTACAGAGTTTAATGTAGCAATGTGGTCGCTCAGTTTTTCAAGATCTATTTTAATTGTGTAACTGTTAATAGATTGAACAAAGAAATTAAGTGTTACTACGCACAGGCCATATTGATTACAAAAACAAAAATAAGACGAGTAAAGAAAACACGGTACTTATTAAAATAATCACCCTTTACTTAAATATATGAACACAGAAAACCACTGTTTACAGGTTAATATAACATTTCCCATTCTATGACTAGTATAATAATGACTACTTACTCTGATGAACACGGCTCTCCTCGGAGTAGCTGCGAGCGCTGCGTCGTCTTCTTGTGTGACAGTGTCAGCGTTAGGCACAATACTGCCACCTGGGAGCTCAACCAGGTAGAGTATTTACATGCGGTGTTATCATAAGAGAACTGTTCATTTTAAATATTGCAGTATATCGTCACACACTAAATTAACACGATATCAATAATTGTTGATTTGAATATCACGGTTATCGCCAATACCAGTATATCGCGGCACCCCTAATTTAACCCCTTCATTCCAAGTGTTCAGTACTCTGGACAGATTAATTTTTGATTTTCTTAATGAATGGCGAGTATACTGAAATTTAGGATTAGCATTTTATACATTAGTGTTGAAATGTGCTGTGTTTGCCCAATATATTTAATATACAGCAATGTGATGCATTTCTCTGGACTGAAGAGGTTGATCCCAGTGCTTGTCTGAGAGAGCGGTGTATTTCTCTACACAGCTGTGTGTGAGGCTGTTCTGCATATGTGTTAATAAGGTGTGGGTTATCCTTCAACACTCCAGAGAGACGTGTGTAGGCAGGCAGTTAAAGCCCTCGCTGGCAGACGGAGAATCGACTAGCACTTACTCTGAGATCTGGATTGAGCTTGACACATGTACAGGTTTACAGGTTGGGTGCATGTTAGAGAATGGATTTGACTGACAATGATGTTTCCAGTGGGGGGTTGATTTCTCATTAAGTAGATGAGTTTTCTCTGAATGTAAAAATAATCAAATCGGGAAGGTAAATTAAAATGTACCGGTGAAGGTAAATTGTCCTTGTTTAAAATTAGCATAGCAAAATATTCTCAATTTTGGTGGCTTCTGACCCAAAAAAAGGCTACTGTCGTGCATCACGGACCAAAATATACACTGATACAATGCATTCACACTAGAGCTGGATCCCCCAGTCCATATTTGAGGATGTTCTCTAACATAAAGGAACCACAGCTCTATTTAATTTCCTTTATCCAGTGTCACCGAGCGTGCAGAACTCCCAAAGAGCGGCTTTGGTTTTATCGAGTCTTTAATCATTCATGTGTTTTATGTTGTGCCAGTTTTGACCTGCTGATCCTGAAGGAAGTGGTGCAGAAGATGGCAGGGATTGAGATCACGGATGAAATGACTGTGGAGCAGCTGGAGGCCATGACCGGTGGAGAGCAGCTCAAAGCGGAGGTACATAGTCATCGTTTATGTTAGTTTACATGCTTGAGCCATGTTTGGGAATGTGTGGATATCACTGCAAAAGATTTGGGCTGCGGCAGTGTTTCAGATGCTGTTGTGCTGCTATTTAAAATGCATTTTTAATATGCAACTTGGTTTGATATTTTATCCAAGACAGGGCTGCTTGATTTTGTCAAAAATCTTAATCATGATTATTTTGGTCAGTATTGTAGTCATGATTATTTGACACGATTATGAGTGTGCCATGTGACCTAAACTTTATACGAGTGATGTATTTAAAGAAGTGATATATCAAATATGTATTTCCCGTAAATAAGCTTGCTATGACAGCAAAATGTCACAATTCTCAATACCACAGCAGAGCACTCTGGTAACTAATATAAGTAAAAAGTCAGCAATAAACTGTCAGTGATAAAAAGCAAAATACAAATACAGTAGAATACAAATAAAACAAACTGTGCTGTGACTGCATAGTCTTCACTATAAGAATGAAACTTTCTTTGTTTCTTATTAAAGCTGCAAATGTCCTTCAGTCAAGAGCAGTGAGTGATTTAGTGTTTGTCGTTTCTTGTTTGATTAATATAAAGCACACAGTCGCAGCAGGAATATAGCCCGCTGTCACTTTAAGAGCCGCACGGATCTAATTTACTGCTACACACGTATTTTCTTTCTCAACTTTTGTCTTTATTTATTACATAACTGATGAGGGTTTACGTAAATAATCAGTAAGTGCCACATTTTTGTATGTGTTCGACCCTTTAGGCTTTACACATCTGTGTTCTGTTCTGTCTCTGAGAGCAGGACAGCGCAAGTTCTCTTTAGCTCTTTTAAAAACATAAATCTAATCCGCTATAATATATCAAAAACTTCCCATTTTGCAAAAATCTGATTACATGATGTTACTGATTTGCGTGTGAAATTGGGCTTGTATGGAGGAAAGAAAGTGCACCGCTGGAAATGAGGTGAACTTGGGTATGTTTTTTTTTTTTTTTTTTTTTTGGGTGTTGTGATGCATAAATCAAGGCCCCTGTAATGAGAGATAGCTAGAGTTCATGTGTTACTCTATTAATCTGTAAACCAGCACTACTTAGCAGGTCAAACATGTACCAAGATGCATTGCAGATGGTGTTTGCCTTAACACTGCTTCCTTGAAAATGCAGAGGCAATTAAAGTGTGATCACATGGGACAGTAGGTGTTCATAATGAATCAAGTCAGCAGTTTCTGGTGCTTGAGTAAGTGCAGAAACTCCTGAGTTCAGTCTGCACAGCCTGGTCATGACTTCTGACTTGAGAACATTCCTCTCATCTTGTGGATATCACCTCAATATAAAGAGGCATGATAATGGACTGACATGTTTGATTGGGAGTGGTTCTGTTCATTTCTGATTGTTTGTGTGTGTAGGGTGGCTACTTTGGACAGATCAGGAACACTAAGAAGTCGTCTCAGCGCCTGAAGGATGCTCTTCTGGACCACGAGCTGGCGTTGCCGCTGTGTCTCCTGATGGCCCAGCAGAGGAACGGGGTGGTCTTCTCTGAGGGGGGAGAGAAGCACCTTAAACTCGTGGGGAAGCTTTACGATCAGGTATAATCAGCTAATGAGCGCCGCTTGAAACCAAGATGACTCAGATCCACGCAGTTTCTAAAAAGAGTATAACTGCTAATTAAACATGACAAGCAGCGGAGCTGATAATACATTTCTTCAAAACTGTTTACTTCAAGTTTGATGCTTGTTTACTTTTCAGTCTAGTTAAAATGATGCCATGATATAGATAGACAGTCAGACTTTAGGGTTCCTGGAGGGGACGTTCAGGAAGAAACAACATATAAAATTGCACATTTTAATAAGGTAACGGCTGCCAATTAGGAAAGATCTTTTAGATGAGAAAATGTGTTAATGATGTTAATGACTGAAACATCATGGAATAGAAGTTCTTCAACAAAGCATAACCCTTCATCAGTGTCTTTCTCACATCAGTGCCATTTGACAGACTGTCTGAGTCACAAACTGTTAACCCCGAAGTGCATGAATGTTTCAGCTATCATTATTGCATATTCCCGGATCTATATATCTAACACGGATGGATCTTTATCTGCTTCAACTCTCCTGAAATTTTACTAACAATTACAAAATAATAAAATATAGCATCTTTTGTTTGAAGTGTTTGATTTGAGGCGATGATTTCACCCTCCCTGTCATCGTCAGAGTGCATCATATCTGGCTCATATTCACGATCTCAACCCTATTCTCAAAACAAGCCTTTTCAACATCTTCAGAATTTAATATTTTGATTGGAATTGGCCATCAAGAGCACTGGGAGAAACGCTTGTGATTTAGTGACCATTTTGGCCAGCTGCCTCACTCATTTTCATTAATTTATTTACTTATTATTACTTTATATTATTGCCTGCCTGGTGCACCAAAGTGATTTCTCAATTTAGCAATTCAGTATTAAATTGACAAATCATGAAATTTGTTTGGACTTGCAATGCTATGATGCCTTGGGCAGACCTACAGAAACTGTTTTGGGTATGGGGAGACACACATATATTATGTTACTTTGCAATTCTGAGAGAAGTTTCAAATTTGTAAGAGAGAAAAGCTGTGATTAGCTTTATTTATTTATTTAATTATTTTTATTTTTTTCTGTGACAGAGACAGGCTTCCATACTTTTGCATCATTATTGACATCAAATTTGGAGCAACATGTCCACGTTTGGCATATTTGGTAATCAATCAGTAAATATAAATTTACATTTTTGTATTTTCTGTGCAAAAAGTTATACGGCTTCAGAAAACAGACAATATATCACACAAGTCACACTATAGGTTAGGGACCAATTCTCACTATTAACTAACTATTAACTTTTAACAGAATTAGCCTCAAACTCTTAATTTGCTGCTTAGTGTAGTTTATTTTTATAGCACAATAAAACAACAGTCACTGACCATGTGCTGTACAAAAATTGTAAAACCAATAAAAAAAATAAAATAAAAAAAAGGCAATAAGATAGCATACAAAGACAAAGTACATACAGAGAAACAAGCTCAGGATGACTTACATATTATAAGACTTCTCTAAATTTAAGGCTTTAAGTTTTCCTTTAAACAGAGACTCTGTAGAGATTATCCTAATAATAAACGTTGGCTATTCCACAATTTTGGGCCGACTTATGGCCAAAGCCTGGTCTCCCTTTCTTTTTAATTGTCATCTGGGAACCTTCAACAGTTTCCGATTTGATGACCTGAAACATCTAGCAGACTTGTTATGTCACAAGTTCAGATAAATAAGACCTTAAAAGCAAAAAGTACATCTTAAACTCCATTCTAAACACACTGGCAACCAACTCAGAGAGAGCAAGATGGGGATAATGTGCTCATATTTACGTGCATATTCATGGTAAGCAAGGTAGGTGTTAAGTTTAGGGTTAAGGGATCTTAAATATGGTCATGCAGAATAATTGATTATTTTTGTGCTGTTTAAGTACTAATAAACAGCTAATGTGCTAGTAATATAAGCAACTAGTTAATGGTGAGAATTGTTCCCAAAACTGAATTTTCGCACTGCTTTATCTGATGGGCTTGACCGCCCCTGATCAGAGCATGATCTCACTGCAGGAAAAGAGCTGCGTGAACACTCTGCAAAATCTCTCTTTTTGAGTTTTTGGGTGAAACTGACTTTTTAAACAAGTAACTGAAAACTGCTGTTTCCCAAAGCAAAGCAAACTGAATGATTGAGTTTTAGAAACTTTTCATGGTTGTCAGTGTCGCAGTTGGAAATGAAAGTGGCCCGTATCAGCCATGGGAAGACTCACGTAGAGAGTTGTACAGAACTTCTGTGATTTTCACCCGCCCACATACACTGGCAGTTTGCTTTTCATGTTCAGCAGCTGCGCAGCTCAATTACTCACTGGGTAATCCAATTGACTGTTTCCTCTCTCCCCCCGTGTTCTCTAGACATGTCGCAATTCACAGCAGATGGTGCTAAAAACTAACATCATCAGCTCCATTCTGTGTGGGACTGCGAAATGATGCCACCGGTCGATCCTTTTTGCTTTTTATTTTTTCATCCTTTTTTTCTCTCAATGTCTCAAATTAGAGCCTTTAGCAAATAATTCCCTCTCGTGATGCCAAATTGTCTAAATAATTGCTCATGGTGTGAATGAGAAACACGCTTTTTCCTGACATCAGTGGGGAAGCTTTTAATTATTAATTTTGGCTCTTTTTTTTTTAAAGTCACTTTGCAGGAAGTTTTGCGCTGCTCATTACAATCAGCAGAAATGTGTGGGGCTCCTGTGCCCGGCTATCACCGCCTCTGATGCACCACAGAGATTGATTGACTCATCTCACAGACTAAATATGCATTCAACATGATTGCATGATTTATGCATAAGCACCCTGAAAAATATTAGAACAACTTAATAATTTGTATAAATTTGCCTTATTTTGCATGTTTAATACATCTTTTGGCATGCTTGCCACTTAATATATCCTAGTGTTTTATATGTTGTAAAGTGATTTGAACAAACTCCAGACCCCAAACTTAAAGGGATAGTTCGCCCAAAAATGAAGATTTTGATGTTTAAGAATAGCACAGAGTCTTGTAGGGTTGGGAATCGAAAATCAATTCCATTTCCAGAATCGAATACTTGACAAATAAAATTTTTGATTCCTATGCGCTTTTTTTCTTCTTCATCATCGGTGAGGACCTGACCTAGCAATCTGACAGGACCTTGTTCGCTGATCTAAACGCCCCAAAGTTTGGCTACATTTGCAATCAGAAGCCAAAAAAGTTTCAAGTATAATATCTGTGAAAAGCTAAACATGTTGCAAGAGAGTTGTCACTACTAAGATGACAAAGCACTTTAATTTAATATATCGTTAAAAATTGCGAACACGATTCAAACCAACGTGATTCTATTCCTAAATTAAAATGATTTGTCTGTTTCATTCCTCAACTTTATGGTTCAGATATAAGCTCTAATGTGTAGGGTAGTGATTAAAATGGAGTAAATCACTTTTTGAAAGTAATTTGACACTTCAAATGTGGATTTATCGATTACATTGTTACACCAGTAGCCGACGAAAAGGGGCTGTTAACATGTATTTTTCTTTGAATCATACAAGAGATTCGTTCATGAACGCTGATTCATCCAGTAATGAAACAAGTGCATCTTGAGTGATTCATTGAATCATTCATTCATAAATTGCACGCGATTTATCCAGAATCATGCAGTTTTGTTTTGCACACAAACAGCTCTTAAAGAGTCCAGTTTTCATGTAGCCTGTTGATTTTTGTTTGTGGTATTTAGCTGTATTTAACTAAATGGTTTGCAAAAAAAAAGACACAGGATAAATGTTTGATAGCATTATTTAATCACATTGGAATTGAAACTGGGAATCGAAAAGAATCTGAATTGATAAAAAATTAAATGATACCCAACCCTAGAGTCTTGTGGGTAGCTGTTTTGACCCCAAAGCAACATCCTAATGCTGTGATATACATGGGCAGGGACCTCTGATGTATTCTTCAGATAATAGATCTGAGCTCTCATTGGGCAGTATTTTGCGTCCTACATGATATACTGTTATAATCAGTTGTTTTTGTAGAGAACTGTTCAAAATCTTTGACTATACACGATGTGTGTGCTGCTTTCCTGTGGTCTGAGTTGATGTCAAAAGCAGAAGTCGTATGTGCTCTAGCTAGATAATGCAAATAAAATTTGAAGTGAAGATGATTTCTTTTGGATGAATATGTGTCACTACATTTCCCCACCGCATAAACAAACTTCTAGAAATGCTGGGGAAGCTAATTTATTTTCTTTCTTTTCCTAACTATGACTCAAAGCAACTCATGCATTTCATTAATTTTGTCTCAGAATGAGAGGTGGAAATGTTGTGAGTGTGACATGTGACAGCGAGTCCCTCAGGCGGTGTTTTGGCAGTCTGAGCTGATTCGAGTCTTGAAAAGAAGCCAAAGCAATCTCATCTTCCTTTGATGTCCAGTTTTGTTGTTAGCACACTCTGGACACAGTATTTTTGCACAGGTTTAGAGAGGTGTCATCTCTTCCTGTCTATTGCATCTGTTTATGAGAATGCACTGCTAGCTTGAGTTGTTATCCTTGCATGCCTAGATTTTGGACTTTAGATAAAGTTTACAGCATGTTCTGATCGCCCATTTAGGGAGTTTTCAATGATAATTGTTTCGGAACTGGGCTCTTTTTTTTTTTTAACGAGGTGCTTTTGGTCTGATTAAAAACTAACTCTGTAACAGTCCAGTTCAGGTCTGGTTAGGAAACAATCCGACCCAACGGACCGGCTAACCAAGCTGTATCATAATTCATAATGGGAAATGTGTAAAAAGCAGCAGTGGCTGAGCACATTAGTATCAGTTGAAAACCAAAGAGAGTCTTGAAATGCCATTAATCTTCTCCGAAATGCGGTCCTGCCTTGCAGGGAAGCTAGTGCACAAAGCTAACTTGTTAATTCATCTTGATGGATGGTGCTGTGAGAGTAATCCTGGAACATAAACCGGTGCTCTCTGATCAATGAGAGGACAGTTTACTTGTATGTGACTTGCATAAATACATTTTGCAACTGTTTAAACAACAGTTTCTAAACGACACAAATGATCTGCAGGTCTGAAAATGTACTTAGACAGGAAGAGGCTGACGGCATGTAAAAAAAGGGAACCTTGGTTAAGGGCTGGGTGTAAATATTGACTTAATGAATCTTGATATTGATTCTTAAAAGCCCAAGATTGATATTGAAAATTCAGCAACCAGAATTATTTGGCCGAAAATAGAAAAAAAGCGAATAAACTGTACCGAACAATGACGTGACGCGATCAAATAGCAACCAGCGCAGACTGAGAGGCACACACTCTTTATAATGCAACAAACATTGCGGAAGCATTTAAAACTGTCAGAGAAAGACACAAAAATCATTACAAGCAACGACAGCGAGAGACTGTTGAGCACTGCATCGCATGTCTTCGATGAGAAGAGGAAGGGGTGATTGTTGCTGGTTACTGTATGATGATTGAAATCATGAAATGGCCTTAAACAGTTAGTAAATAAACTGCAGAACGTTATGTTTTTCACACTCGAATTGCATGTATTCTGCGGTGGATCTGCTTGTTAACCAGGGTTCAAAGTAGGCATATGATGGTCTGAAATTTTCATGTTGCGATTAATTGCAAAAACTTTCATTACGGTATTATCATGATATTGCAATTTAGTTGCAAAAAAACTATAATTAAATAACTGAACATTTACATACAATAAAGTAATACATAAAAATTGCATACATTTAAAAATTTCATATAAAGACCAATAAGTAACACTTCACAATGCTATCTTATTAGTTAATGCATTAAGAATAAATAAAGAAAGAAAGCTACATTTTCTAGTTAATAAGTAATGCACACAGTTGCACCTTTTGATTGTAATGTTTTATTAAATATTGAAATTATCCATGATTAATGAATGTTAAGAAGAATGTTTCATTGGCAGTTTGTTAACTAATAAATTAACTAATGTTAATTAATAGAGCCTTAATGTAGCTAAAGTGTGACCAAACAATAAAGAAAAAAAAAAAAAAAAAAAAAAAAAAATATATATATATATATATATATATATATATATATATATATATATATATATATATATATATATATATATATATATATATATATATATATATATATATATATATATATATATATATATATATATATTAATAAATAGCCTATTAAGTGTAAATATTTAATTATCTGGTGCTGTGATGAACACCACTGTGAATACAAAAATCTGAATGGCTGTTTAAACCATAGATATGTATCTAAATGTATCTAAATGTTTAAATCATTTAAATATGTTTTTAGAAAGTACCGGCACATGTCTAGTTCAAAGTCCAAAATGCTAGGAAAATCTGCGCTGAACCAGTGTTGCTTGTCAGTTGCGCAGTCACATTCTTATGAATTTTTGCAATGCATGTGACAATGCAATACATGCGACATATTTCTAATTAGACTTATTTATAATTCTGCTGTTGTCAAAAAAAAGAAGCATTGAGGTCTTCCTGCACGTTTCCGCCAAAAAAAGAGTTGAGAAAAAACAAGAACCCCATCAACATTCATAAACATTAGTATTGTAATTTTACTGTTGTTCTGTAAAATAAAATAAAAAGTAAGACAATAATAATGATAAAAATAATAATTACAACAGCTCTGTTAATCCATTTATTATACAATTCACACATAGTGTTCAAATTGGGATCTGTAATATTTTCTAATGTTTTAAAATATATATTTTCTTCTGCTCAGCAAGGCTGCTTTCATTTCAAAAATACATGCCTTATTAAGAAGGGAGGCTGACGGCCAAAAAATATTATTTTACTAATTTATTAATTTTAAGTTAAATTGTGCTTTGTTGGTACAATATCTGCTAAAATGTAAAAAAAAAAAAAAAAAGGTAATTGTTAAATATTTAAAAAATATTGTTTTGTAATTGATTTTTTCTTTAAAAAGCAAGACAAATAGTAAAAAGCACATTTTGGCTATTTAATTTATCAAATGCTGAAAAAAAAAATCTGGCAAAAATACATGGGGTATTCGGCTTTCAGCCCAGTGTTTAATTTTGTTCGGTTTTGGCTTCGGCCAAGAATTTTCATTTCGGTGCATCCCTATTTATTCCCTGCACTATTTTTTAGTGTCAGCGCACTCCCGCTGCTGTATCTACAGCCTCGCCAAAGCGTTCTCTCTGAATGCATGTAATAACGTATATCACATCCAGTGTAGTCTGATTTACGAACAAGTAAATCTCATGAACCACTTCTCTGTAGTGAATTAGAAATACAGCACATGACACTGAAGCACATGAACAAATAACACTTTTGAACATGACTCTCTTTTCAGTGAATCATTTCAGTGAAACTCATAGTCCGAATTGAATCAAATTGAATAAAAAATTTCTAGGTATGCACGATATTGGATTTTTGCTGATATTTTTTCTACTCATTTTGGCTGATGCCGATACCGATATATTTCCTTTTGTTTGGAAACAACACAAAGTCTCTCCAGTGCAGAAATTATAAGCAAATTATTTTTAATTTTGGTTAGTTTTTAACAAGAACTTATTTGTTAGAATTAAATAAACAACAATGGAGTACTTTTATAATGACAGTACATTGAAGGTTTGAAAATAACTATTAAAAAAAAACTATATTCAATCGATGAATTATTATTATTATTATTATTATTTTTTTTTTTTTTGAAAGATGCAGTGGTAACCATAACATTTTATTTTAAGATTTAACATAAATGGTCTAAAGCAAGACTTGTAAAAATCCTAAAAATCTTTCAGAGCTCATAATTTGGTAAAAAAAAAAAACATATTTATTACACATTAATGAATAAATCAGTATATATAAAAGTAATTAAATTAAATGACATTTGTTTTGTTTTTTTCATGCAAGGTATAGCTTCTGAACATCAAAACATACTCATGGTTTTATAGCATCAATTACTGGTTTATTTTATCAGAAACAATCTAAATATTATTTGTGTATTTTGCTTTCATTTTATTAGAAGTAGGCTAACAACGGAATTAAAACTCCTTACTGAACGGGCATTAGGACCCGGGGGAGGCTGCTGCTGCATTCTGTACATGCATTCTCAGTTTAAATGCAGCGATCCAAAACAGTGAATCTAATCATCATTCAGGCGAAACTTTGCTTCAAGAATGAGTCACACTGCTGACGTGATCTAATCGCTAGCACACCCTGAGCACATGTGAGTTAATGAATTCCTCTATCAGCAAGACGTATTGGCATAATTTTTCATATCGGGCCATTGCCGATATTTACATTTAAAGCCATTATCGGCCGATTCCGATATTGGTTCGATAATATCGACATCTCTAAAAAAATTACAAATAAATCGAATTGAGCTAATGCATCAAAATCCAATCAGGAAATGTGCAACAATACCCAGTCACACGATGGTTGGCCATTTTGCATAAATCTGAACTGCTGTAGAGAGTCTTTGGCATATGTTGCACACTCCAGTCTGAAACTCCGACAGTATTGTTGTTCATTAGGTGTCTTTAACTTCATCTGGCAGTAAAGCAGCTGTCCGAGAACATTTGGGTAGTTGACCCCGTGGTCAGGCCATACCTCCCTCCCCTCCACCAGCTTCCTCTGGAATCTCTCCCCAGTGTCTCGCTCCCACTAAATTGCTTTACTGTGCATCCCATCGATTCCGATGTAGAGCCCGTGATGAATGGCTTTAATAAAGCGAGGTGCAGTTCCCCAAATAAATGAGCGACCTGAGGATTTATTAAAAGCATCTGCATTTGGCCGGGACAGAAGCATGGACCAGAGGGAGAGACTTTTAATGATGAATGCTTCTCTTTCTGCTTCCTCCCCAAAGTGTCACGACACTCTCGTACAGTTTGGTGGCTTCTTGGCATCTAACCTCAGCACTGAAGACTACATCAAAAGGGTGCCGTCAGTCGATGTCCTCTGCAACCAGTTACACACGCCACACGATGCTGCTTTCTTCCTGTCTCGGCCCATGTATGCCCATCAGATTCTGGTGAGTGTTCAGAGTGTTTCACACTCTATTGCAGCAGCTCATATGTACCAACATAAAGTCTGTTGACAACCATTCAAATGTTCGGCACAACAATGTGGTCCAGTTTACATTAAATTTGTCTGTTAAGCTTAATAATAACAATAAAAAAAAAAAAAAAATACAAATTCAGACGAGCTGAAATGAAAATGCAGAATCATTCTCTGATAATAGGTGGTCCATATAGAAAACCAGTATTTCCCCAGTTACATCTATTCATTCCTGACGCCCAAGAAGAAAGTCAAACAGTATTTATTTTCTGTTCAGATTTTTTATTTTTTATTTCATATATTATTTAGACAATACGAGAGGGCCAGTTTCAGGTTCTTCCTCTGCTATTCACTGATGCATAAAAGAAAAGTCCGTTTGTAAGCACCTGTTGTAATTTTATGTAATAGTGGTGGCTTTGGCCATGTAAACAAAAACTTAGAAATCTAAGAGATTAGAGTAAATGTTTGTCAAATTGATGGCATGTGAATGTTTTCAGTCTGAACAGATGCATTCATAGCTCTTCATTCAAATTAAAGGCCAAGTATGCAAGCCTAATGTCACCTAGTGGAATTATTTTTAAAATACCTTTGCAAACACTCATTACACTTAGGCTTACACCTTTACGATTGCTTTTATTTTAGCAATATCTTACAATCTCAGTTAAAACCCAAACATTCTCTTCAAATCTACAGTCTTGTGAAAACACTGCAAATTTTCACCCTTGTTTCACCCCATTGTCTGTCTCTGCGTATTTTGGCAAGCCTTCACATTTTGGCTTGTACTTATGTAATGGAAAAGTTCACACCAAGCATTTGTGTTGGTGGGGACAGGGCTTAGCACTTGCGTTGAATCCAAAAGTTTGATGTTAGCGTGTTTGCTAAGCTGATGGTGTAGTAATTCGAGCACAGAAGTACCTTGAACAAAATTATGCTTGACCTTGGATGATTTTTGGCAGTGCATTTTGGGATTGTTTTATTTGTAAATGGATACATGCAGTACTGACTTAAAACTATCCAAACTGAGCTGATCTAAAAAAAGGCTTGATTAGTGCAAAAAAGACAATAACAGTTGAAGCATAAATAGTATTTAATAATGGTTGAAATTGCGAAGCATCCAATAATGCAATATTACCACATTGCTTCAATACAATTCTTGCATTACAGTAAACTGTGAATTATTTGTTGTATTTGGCAGTATTATGACCCCTATATGATGCTGCCTGCCTATTGAATATTTCATACAGAGCTCATTTTGTGTTTCCCCTCAACGCTAGACCCCTGCTTACAGCTCTCCAGGGCGGTGTAAAGTTAACCCCATCTCTCTCCACCTCTAACAAGATTTACCACCCCCTAGTTCCACGTGCAGCCCTCTGCGTACGCTCTTCTTCAGCCCTGTTTGTTGTGCTTGAGTGAATTTTAAAGCTTGCCTGCTGTCTTTGTGTTCCCATCAGTCCAAGTATGACGAGTTGAAGAAGGCAGAGAAGGGCAACAGGCAGCAGCAGAAGGTCCATAAGTACATCGCAGCCTGCGAGCAGATCATGGCCCCTGTGCACGAGGCTGTCGTGTCTCTTCACTTGCCCAAAGTGTGGGATGACCTTCGACCTCAGTTCTATGCCACCTTCTGGTCCCTCACCATGTACGACCTGGCGGTACCACACAACGCCTACGACCGCGAGGTCAACAAGCTGAAGATGCAGATCAAGGCTATTGATGAAAACACGGAGATGGTGAGAAAATTCAGCCTAATAGATCTGCTGCTGTGTATATTGTTGTTCAAAATGAATCAAGCAGTCATATTTACTGGAGCAAAAGAAGCAGTTACTGTGCTTGCTCTCTGTTATGGTGTGTTCACACCAAACGCAAGCGAATATGCCCATCGCGTCCCTCGCTCTAGATTACTCGCGGGATGTTTTTATTTCGTGCGAGTGAGGCGAAAAACATCCCGCGAGTAATTGACCATAGTAAGGATAAATACGACCGCTGCTTTGTTCCTGTTGTGGAAGTCCCAAAAACGCCGCAAAGCCATATGCAGACGTGTCTGGGTTCACAGCACCATACAGAGGTGCACACAACTCGGTCAAGTTGTATCATAGATTTCGGGGTGCCCGCAAACAGCTATAAGAATGCGTTTCTCCATTTTCTAATTCAACCAGACGTGCCAATAAGCTCTTCGCTGATTGGCTTGCGCGAGATCATGTCAGGAGAATTTTCCACTTGAGTTGAAATTTTTGAACTTGCGCACAAGATGCAATTGAGGCGAATATCTCGCGTTCACGGCAAACGCATAGTGCATTTCGTGGTATTCACGTCGCCTGGTGCGAATTCGACTCTATTGGCGTCTTTGCATTGACTTTGTATGTAATCTACTCGCGTGAATAATTAAATTCGCGTTTGGTGATAATACAAAGTTAATAGGATTATTTAAAGCTATTAAAATAATTGGTAACACTTTAGTATAGGGTCCAATTCTC
This sequence comes from Cyprinus carpio, assembly GCF_018340385.1. NCBI lineage: Eukaryota > Metazoa > Chordata > Actinopteri > Cypriniformes > Cyprinidae > Cyprinus > Cyprinus carpio. Next base: position 5,308,310 of record NC_056610.1, on the reverse strand, counting down.
AATATTAACTAGTTGTTTATTAGAATGCCTATTATTAACATATTGGCTGTTTATAAGTACTTTATTCTGCATGACCATATTCTACATCCCTAATCCTACTCAATACCTAAACTTAACAAAGTACCTTACTATTAATAAGCAGCAAATTAGGAGTTTAGGGCAAAAGTCTTAGTTAAATCTTTGGTAATAGCAAGAATTGGACCTTAAAATCAAGTGTGACCAAATAATAGTTGAAACCGTTTCTACTTATCAAATACTTGAAGACTGCTTGCATTTATTTTTAAACTGTGTTCAGTAGCACATGTGACTAATATTAAAATCCGTTACTGAAACTTTACAATTCTAGTCGCAGTCTATATTTGCTAGAATAATGATGCTGCTGTGAAGCTCAAGTTTGTCATAATTAACAGCCCATGAAAGCATTTCCTCTCAGTGTAAAGTATTGCAGTCACATGACCCCATGCTCTGTCCACAGTAAATTTAGTTGCTCCTCATAATAATAGTTTTAAAGCCTCTCTTCATCATTAATGCTGCCAGCCACATATCAGAGGTTTTGTGAAATGTATAGCTCCATATACTAACCGTGGGGAATTTTATCATGATTTATCGTCAAACCGGTAATCGTTACATCCCTAGCACAAATCAGCCTTCACATTCAGCAGACCTCAATCTCAAAGCTCATCCATAATATAAACTTGTTTCGCCATGAGGCTGTTGATTTACAAATGCCACTTCTAAATACTCATGCAGGAATCAATGCAATGTCACACAGACTCTTCTGCAGTTGTTCATGAAATGCTCTTCTCTATTGCAGCCTCTGAATAAAAAGAAGAAAGAGAAGGAGCGCTGCACAGCGCTGCAGGACAAGCTGCAGGAAGAGGAGAAGAAGCAGCTAGAGCATGTGCAGAGAGTTCTGCATCGTCTCAAACTGGAGAAAGACAACTGGTTACTCGCCAGTGAGTCCTCAGATCACTCTCTCACAATCTCTCCGCTGCGTCTCACTCACTCCCGTATTCCCTCTATTCACAGAATCCACTAAGAATGAAACCATCACTAAGTTCCTGCAGCTCTGCATCTTCCCCCGCTGCGTCTTCTCAGCCATTGATGCCGTTTACTGCGCTCGCTTCGTGGAGCTGGTGCACCAGCAGAAGACGCCCAACTTCTGCACCCTGCTCTGCTACGACCGAGTGAGTTCACTGCAGCATGCTGAACCATTACAGGCACTTTCAACAAATGGGCTCTCCCTTTATAACAATGAAAAAGCACAAATCCCATGTTCCTTTGAATGTGAAATGAAACCTGTCTAGTCTTGAATTAAGCAACATCATAGCATGAAAGTTTGTTGAACTTGTTTGTAGAAAGTTATAATTATGTGCTTATCTACCAAAAACAGCTATTCAGCAGTGTCACATTGTGGACACAACCCTTTTACCACATAACTGTCACACTGTGAAAAAAATATTAAACTGAGGTGTAATTTAGATGCTTTCTACAGCGTAAGAACACAAAAATAATAGAATTCCATTTTCTCAGTTTTTACACTTTTTCGTTATTTGACTGCATTCATAAATGTAAACTGTTCAACCCCGTTACCCAAATTATTGTCAAAATAATCAAACGTATATTTATCTTAAGGTAAAATATGGTTGTAAATGATTATAAACAAACATTTGTTACAGATTATTTAGTCGCTGTTGGGTGGCAGCATAATTTAGGCTCAAATCTGCAATGATGTATTTTAATTTGTTTGGAAGCTTCATTCCATTTGTGTCCCACTTAGTGTTCATAATGATAATTATTAAAAAATAAAAATAAAAACAGTGCTCTGATGATGTCCCAGATCTCATTTAAAGTAAAAAGTAGCACAAAGACATTTTATTCGACCTCCTGACGGTTGATATTAAACTGACCACGAATGTGATTTTATGTAGGAGTTTTAGTCTCTCTTTGCTGGAGAGTGCTATCGCAGGGCTGTTAATGGCTTGTTTGCCTTGTGTTTATGTGCCATTGGCTAAAGTCAGAGAGCTACAAGCTTATCTAGGGTTCTGTTTGTTAATGTGTTGCTCTCTTATGCTTTTATCTGAATGTTTGGAGTATTTCCATTATGTTGATTAGAGAGCGGTGGGGTCTGTGTTTAATGGCAGCAGCAGCTCTCTCACAGCCTGCTCTTCCTCTCTCTACGCTCATCTAGGTGTTCTCTGATATCATCTACACGGTAGCGAGCTGCACAGAGAACGAGTCGCGCCGCTACGGCCGCTTTCTGTGCTGCATGCTGGAGACTGTGACTCGTTGGCACAGCGACAGAGCCGTCTATGAGAAGGTATGGTGTGGTTTAGACTCTGGTTCAATTATTCTGTCAGCGCTGTCTCTAGCGTGTCCTAGTCACCACTAAATTGCTATCTGTGAAAACGAGTTGGCAGCACGTCCCTTCCCTGAAGGATCAGAGTGTTTAAATGTTCGTTAGGAGCAAACTGATCCTTAAAGTTTTTTTTGTTTGTTTAATTTTTTTAATAATAGACTTTTATTACATAACCAGATAAAATCATTTCTGTCTATATATTTTGAGGTTTTGGGTTGAACATGCTTTTCGGAAACCTGGTGTGATCTGCTTGTATTTTCTTCTGTTTCTGGTTCCTTCACTAGGAATGTGGCAATTATCCTGGGTTCCTGACTATTTTCCGAGCCAGTGGTTTCGACGGAGGGAACAAAGCAGATCAGCTGGACTATGAGAATTTCCGGCATGTTGCCCACAAATGGCATTACAAGTTGACTAAAGTTAGTACTGTGCTCTTCAGACAACAAAAACACACATGTTGTAGAGCTGGTTGATTAAAAATTCTTAAAAATCCTATGATTTCCTGATAATTAAACTCTGCATCAATTTTGTCTGAGAAATTACCTCTCAAAAGATCATTTAAGACATTGCGAACTTACAAAGAACTACCTTTTGAAAGAAATATTTAGCTTAAACATTGCATACATAATATATGTATATTAATGTGTTTAAAAATAAACAAATATGAAAAAAATGAGATGATTAAGAAAAAATTAAATATACTGTTAACATCTGTGAATAGGTGGCAAGTCACTGTCTTAATGATTGAGGCATTGAGTCAGTTATTCAACCAATTCATTCAAATGGCTGCTTCATTCAAGCAAAAAGCTGTAGATTTGCCTGCAGTTCTTTGAATGGGTCACTGAATCATTGGCTAACCGAGGATTCGTTCAGGAATGAAACACTGCTGTGTTGCTTGCAGACGCATTACAGACAAACTGTTTTCTTATGCGAAAATGAGCAAATATTGACAATTATTGTGTCTAAAATTCAGTACGATATTATCTTAATGCTTTTTTACAATTGTTCAATTAACAAGATCACATTTGCGATCGTGCAGATATTCTAATAGGCTACATCACACAGTCAGTCGTTGTCCTGCATCATGTTCATCTGCTTACAGCGGGGTCTGTTAAATTGACAGCACTTCCTCCAAATCAGAGTAACTAAGCAGCCAATGTTGCTAAACAAGCAAAGTTGTTAAATGCAACTTCTCAGCTGTTGCGCAAATCAGAACTAAATCTAAATTCTAAATGTTAAGGCATGTTATTGACCAGTTGATTTATTTGTACATTATTTTTCAAATGATAATGTTTAAGTGTTGTAGCCATGGCCTAGCGGTTTGTATTGTGCCTTGATATTTAGAGTCATATTTGAAATACATGTGCATCTGTGAGCCTCATTTAATGTGATTTCTTTCAATATTCCTGGGATTTTTGTTTACTTATGTAAGGCTTTGTGTTTTGTATAATCACGCACAGAAAAGTCTCCTCTTCTTCCCTCAGGCGTCGGTTCACTGTCTGGAGACGGGCGAGTACACCCACATCCGCAACATCCTGATCGTGCTCACCAAGATCCTACCCTGGTACCCCAAGGTGCTGAACCTGGGCCAGGCTCTGGAGTGCCGCGTTCACAAGATCTGCCAGGAGGAGAAAGAGAAGAGGCCCGATCTCTATGCGTTAGCCATGGGGTAACTGAGCCGAGAGCCGGCTGGCCTCAGCATTTCAAGTGCTTTCACCACACTGGTTTAGAGGGTCACTTCCAGGAGTCTAGCGGGTGGTAGTGTAGTGCTTGCTTTCTTTTCAGATGTAGGACAATAAGCTTTTTTAGTTTTTTTTTTTTTAATTATTTCTTGCAACCCCACTACTCGTAGGGATTTTGGTCACCTTCAGTCCAGTCATTTGTTTAACTCTGTTTTCAAGCAAAACCATGAGGAAGTTGCAGGTGAATTCTTGAATCTTGGCCCAAAACAGAAAATATATCACTTTACACACATTTTTGGCACGTGGGCTGCATGAAGAATCACGATTTCTGCTTCTATGAATTTATTAATTGTCTGCTATATTTGTCCGGTGGATATTTATCCTGGAAACATTTTAATTTAAGCCTCCGCTATCTTTTATGTGTGTGGTTGCCAGATGTCAAGGGTTTAAATCCCCCAATCAGAGCTTTTCTCTTAAATCGATACAGTTTCTACCGAGTGCTTCACTTAATCTTCCCATTCCTCTCTTACACAACAGAAAAAGCACTTCTGAGCTGAAACACCCGGAGTTTAGCGATTTCTATTGGGATATTCTGCTCAAATGAAAGTGTAATTCTTTCACAAGGTTGTTTACACTGTTTGCGCCGACTAAATCTGCAATTAAATCATGCAAGTTGACGTTCTCTTGATTTGTGCTTCTGTGAAAGTGCAGTAAATCTCGTGAAATGTAAAAAAAATAAAAAGAGAATAATTGTGAATATTAACAGTCTAACCATTGTCATGCAGCCCTGTGTCATACATGTATGCAGAGCATTTGCTGCAGAAATCTGGTCACTGTCTCTATATATTTACTCAGCCTTAAAGTGCTTTTCCTGAATGTACCACTAGGGGTGCTGTGACCAAATAAATCCACTCTGCCTTACAATGTGCATGTGCAAGTAGGCTTAAACATTAATGGATAATTGCAGAAATAAATCATTAATGAGGGAAGTCCCCCTCTGCTAACCATCAGCTGTTTCTTCACTATCAGTTGGCAGAGGTTAGCCACATTAAGGCAGATTAATTTGTTGCTCTTTTCCGCTGTTTTTCACATGTGCTCCGCAGTGGGGTCGATTGAATGTGTCGGACTGCTGCTGTTGAAGACGGTCAGCAGTGGCTGGTCATCTCAGGCGCATGTGAAGGGTTGTGAGAGTTTGTTGTTGAGGTTGTTTGAGGAGGAAACTCGAAGACATAATTCAGTGCAGTCATTCCTTTCATAATCGCAAGAGAAGGTTTGGCCTCTTAAAGAGCCTCTTCATTGCTGCTTAATGAACACAGTCCATTCAGCTACTGGTCTTTGCCGGCCGGAAGGCTTTTGTTGTGTCATGATAAGGTGATCTTATCAGTTATCAGCTGTAATGGACTGTTTTGCTTCACTGGAGCTAGAATTAGTGAGGAGGACTTGATCATGCCCCGCTGATTCCCAAGGGCAGCCGCTGCTCTCCTGAATGACACAGATCTGTGACAAAACCTAGTGAAGATGTCTTGACATAGGCAGCTACGTATCCTAAAATAGAAGTGACTGATTGCAAATTCAGCAGAACACGCATTCTTATTCTCATATGAAACACACGCGACAGTCAACTTCTAGTAGAGTTTGCAGAAAGTTTTTTGGCATGAAACATTTAAAGATTTATTTTATTAACCTTTTGTAATCCACTTTTCCTTTCTGTATCTTTAAATGAGCTTGTTAGAAGCTTACTGCTTACCTTTTGGACTAGACATCACATTGAGATATAATATTGGTCATATTTTTGGTCAATAAGATTTTTATTATTTTATTAATACTTTTAGTAAAGACACATTACGTTGATCAAGTGTTACAGTGAATATTTTTACGTTGTTACAAAAAAATTGCTGTTCTCCAGTCAAGTCACCTTGATTTATATAGCGCTTTTAACAATACAGATCATGTCAAAGCAACTGAACAACATTAAATAGTGTGTCAATAATGCAAAATGACAATAGGAAACAAAAGGCAGTTCATCATTGAATTCAGTGATGTCATCATACAGCTCAGTTCAGTTTAAATAGTATCTTTGCAATCAAGTCAACGAATCAAGTCCAGAAGAATTCAGAAAAAATACCACTTATTCCACAAAAAATATTAGACATGACAGCTGCTTTAACATTGATAATAATCAGGAATGTTTCTTGATCATGTGACGGTGAAGACTGGAGTAATGATGCTGAAAATTTAGATTTGATCACTGGAATAAATTGCATCGTTAAATGTATTTAAATAGAAAAGTTATTTATAATTGTAAAATAATAATAATAATAATAATCCTCAGTACTAGTTTACTGTATTTTTAGTCAAATAAATACAGCCTTGGTGAGCAAGACTTTTCAAAAGCTTAAAAAAAAAAAAACTTACTGACCCCAAACTTTTGAGCAGAACATATTTTAGATCAAAATAATGTTGTTTAGTTCGAGCAGCTCAAGTGGTTTAGAGAAAATATGCATGCCATGGGCTTGTAAATTGATTAGATGTCCAATCATAATGAGGAACTGATTTCTTTCTAAATTGGCGTGTCTTCGTCGCAGAATTGGTAATAACTGTTGACGTGTAATTGTTGCGTTCGTGCCACCAGTGGGATTTCTCAGCACACCTCCACTTATTGGGCAGACGTGGGCCCTGTTCTTTGTGTTTCTCTGTAGACTCATGGAATCAACAAGAAATGAGAGAGAGAAGTCAGACCTTGTGTTCAGCCTCTCAAAAGCATCTAGTTACGTTAATATTGTGGCCTCGGCGAACACAACCCCTCTCGAGGATTTCTTTTTGAATCCATCCTTTTCTGAGTGATTTTAAGCATTGCTCTTCGTATTACCATCTGCCGTGATTTTAACCGTGTGTGTGACTTGCAGCTACTCTGGCCAATTGAAAGGCAGGAAAGTGCACATGGTGCCAGAAAATGAGTTCCACCATAAGGAGCAGCCAGTGCGCAGCGCCACGCCTGGCACTCTGCAGAACGGACCGGGCAACACGGGCAAGCCTGCGGTCACTGCCGCTGCCAGCACTGGCAAAGCCGAGGAGGGCGCCGTCGAGGACTCAGGTGACTCTATTTAATTAATTGTCCTGTTTTCCTCTGCGAAGCTTCAGGAATTGATTTGGTAGCATCTGGACTTGTTTGTCCATTTATTGAGAGCGTCTTGACAATCATTTAAAATGAAACACGTTGCCATGGCGTAAAACACCCTGAGGGAGGTGATTGCAATTACTGTGTGAATTGGGATAAAACTGCGGAGGACATTAGAACGAAAAAGGCTTGCACAGACCTATTAACACAGAAGCAAGAACACCAGCAGGATTGATCAGAACAGCAATGCAGGACATATGACTCCAGGCTCCTCGGGATGGACTCGCTCCACTCCACGCCTCTGGCAGCTACTGCAATGAGGTCTTCACTTACCTTGTGGGACTGCACTGAACATGTTCATTTTGAGTCTACTGATTTTCAATGACTTGATTGCATCATGAATATCACTTCCGGAATGAGGTGTCACAAATACAACAGGAGCTCGGAGACGAGTGTCCTCGTGACCAAGCGTATGCAGAACTTGGAGATTAAGTTGTTTAGATAGAAAAGGTTAAAGGGAAAAAAATGAAAAATATTAGCCATTTATTGGCATTTATAAAGCACATATTCTACATTCCTAGCCAACACCTTAGCTTAACAACTATTAATAAGCAGTAGGAGTTTAAGGCAAAAGTTGTAGTTAATGGTTTGTTAATGGCGAGAATTGGACCTTAAAGTGTGACCATGTTTTCTGTATGAATATATGTTCAAATGTCATTGATTTCTGTGATCGAAGCTGAATTTTCAGCATCATTAGTCTTCAGTGTCACATGATCCTTCAAAAGTCAGTTTAATATGCTGATTTGCTGCTCAAGAAACATTTCTAATTATTAATGTTGAAAACAGTTGTGCTGCTTCGTATTTTTGGAACGGAGACATGTTATTTTTCTGGAGCTTTTGAATTAAAAATTCAAAAGAACAGTATTTATATAGAAACCTTGTAACACTGTTAATGTCTTTACTGCCATTTTTGATCAGTTAAAAGAGAAAGCATACTGGCTCAAACGTTTGAACAGTAGTGTATATCCACTTGGAGGAAAGGCACGCCTGGATTTGTTGGAAGCAGTGTAACAACCTTTTAGAAGGCAGACCACTGTGTTTGGCACTAAAATGGGAATCCACATACAGCTCAATCCCCAAGTGACAGCACGTCGATTGTAAAACATGGTGTTGCTAAGAGTTCTTGTTGCATTTCAGCAGCTGCTCGCTGCAAGATACTGTGAAGAGGTCAAATCCCCCTTCATCAGTTCAGTTCTGCCTCCTATTAGTGACTGTGACATTAATTGCTCTGAGCAGAATTTACTAAAGTACTAACAAAGTGCTGTTTAAAAATACAAAAGTCTTGTCTTTTGAAGTGAAACATTTTCCAATTGAATGAGCAAATATGTTAGCATGACACTTTTGATACGACTATTGTGCCACCTCTTTTTTTTTTTTTGCTGTTTTTTCCTCCCTTTAAATCTCAAAGGACATTTTCGGGTGTATTTTAAATAATTCACTTTCTGTGAAGCACAATCTGTGTTTCATTCACTTTTAATGAGCTTTCAATGGCACATGAAGGATGCTTGCAAATTCCCAGCATGCTTAATAGCTGTATATATTTAAATCAAGAGCAAATGCCATAACTCCTTCACTGTGGCACCAAACAGAGGAGCTTTGGCATTATTCCGCTTTATCAGGACGTTCTGTCATGCCATAGTTTGTCTCGTTTGATAGGCATGGACACAATAATTGTGTGACGTCCATGTCGGCTTGGTCTATTTGCAGATAAATCCAAGGACAAATCTCAGGCGGTTCAGAAAACTGCCAGCAAAAACAGCACCGCAGCCAATAAAGTGAACAACAGCAACGGAAGCAGCACGCCAAACAGGTACTGCACCCCAGACCCGCGCACGCTCAGAATGATGTACTGCTCTCATCTCTTATATAATCTCATTAAAAGTTGAAGCCCTGGGGTGAGAAAGTTTAGCAGGGGCTTATTATTTCAAACTACTCACCAAATAAATCAATCCTTTATCAAAGTCTACCTTCCTTATGAACTGTGTAATCAAATTGAACAGCGTTACAGGCAAGAATCCTCTTACAATTCTATTAAACTGAGCAATTGCGGAGAGAAATGTCTTGAAAGGAACCATCTCTGAAAGGCATGGCTGTTACAACACACAATTGCACGATGGCCCATCAAATTGGCTGTGTAAAACATAATTTGGAAAGAAATCCTTCAATGGGAGACCGGCGAAGAAAGGTCCCCATTAATTTCCATTCAGGAATTGTGTGAATGGAATGAGATTGTAATGGATTTCTGAGGGTTTTAACGTGGTTTGGTGGGGTCAGGGAAAGTGGCGTAGTCAGGAATATGTAATTCACCTGAGATGAGAGGACAGAGGGGTCACGATGTGCTCTGTTTTAATAATGAATGACACAGTCAGGAGAATTCAACCTGAGAAAACCGAGCCGAATATCAGCACTTTTTTTCTTCAAAAGATCATATTACTGTAGCTTTCAGAAGTTTACACTCTATCCTTTCACCTCATTTTTGCATGTGTGCTGTAGACTAGTTTAATTTTGACTTGGTGATATTGGTTTGAGCGAGCTGTACGGCATCAAAATGATTTCTTCTTTTTAGTAAAAGATCTGTGAAAGGAGGGGATTAGTCTTAAGAAAATGCGACTAGTCCAGCTCTGGAGGTCAAATATGTCATTAGCTCTTGATTTTTAATTCTTTATATTATCTTAACTGTAGATGTTCAGTTTTTGCAGCCGTTATACCAAAATTTGAATATAAATCATACAATTTGTGTGATTTTCTTCTAGGAAAGGTTAACAACAGATATATTCAAATAAATAACTAATTTGAGGGCAGATGTTGGTTTGTATTTATTGACGCAAACTTTTTTCCCTTAAAATGAAATTAAAAAAAAGTACTTGTTTCACAAAATAATTTGGGTTGTAGGTTGTGTAAAAATTGTCTTCCTGATACGAATTTAAAGAAATATATGAATTATTAACTTTATGAATTTCAAAATATACAGTCACTCCACTTTCCTGAAACACAGCAAGCATGACCCAAAAAATAAATGAATAAAATAAGCTCTTTCTTTACATCAGTATTTTAATAGACTGAAAACAGAGAAATATTTAAATTAAACTTATCATATTGTGTTTTTAATGCATATAAGACTAAGGTGAAATGGGCCAAAATCATTTTGGGAAGGGTTGTATGCAGATATTTTTCTGTCCTAAAGCTACTAGATACATTTCACTCCATTAATTTTACATTAGATAAGAGATATCTAACACAACTCTCTCCCCATAGTGTTTGTTGCTTTAAAAAAAATCTTCAGAGACCAATCTGTACTGTTCATGATGTTTTATAAGATCTGAAATGGTGTTATGATAGATTTTATCAGTGGTGTCAATCCAGAACATCTCCAATTTATCAAAGTTATTCTGTATCTCTGAATGAAAGCCAAAAATATAATAGCAAAAATCACATTTCAGCAGACTTCAGTTGATCCCTGATCTCTCCACAGCACTAAAGGGAGCAAAGAGAAGGAAGATAAAGAGAAGACCACAAAGGAGAAAAAGGAGAAGAAAGACAAGAACCCAGGAAGCACTCCAGAGGCCAAGGCAGGAGGGAAGGACAAACAGAAGGAGGAGAAGCCCACTGACAGCAAGGAGAAGACGCCCAAGGCCGACAAGGACAAGAGGAAGGATGACAAGAAGGAAGAGAAGAGCAAGATCGATGGGAAATCTGCTGAAAAAGAGTGGTCCAAGGAACGCGACGTGTCCAACGACAGCAAGACTAAGGAAGGCAGCAAAGTGGAGAAGAGTGCTGGGGCCGGAAGCATGAAGTCCCTCGTGCCCAGATCCGAAGGAGTCGAGTCTGAACGGGGTAAGACGGCCCTGGCGCTGTTCGTTTATACAGGTGCTGGTCATATAATTAGAATATCATCAAAAAGTTGATTTATTTCACTAATTCCATTCAAAAAGTGAAACTTGTATATTATATTCATTCATTACACACAGACTGATATATTTCAAATGTTTATTTCTTTTAATTTTGATGATTATAAATGACAACTAAGGAAAATCCCAAATTCAGTATCTCAGAAAATTTGAATATTGTGGAAAGGTTCAATATTGAAGACACCTGGTGCCACACTCTAATCAGCTAATTAACTCAAAACACCTGCAAAGCCTTTAAATGGTCTCTCAGTCTAGTTCTGTAGGCTACACAATCACGGGGAAGACTGCTGACTTGACAGTTGTGCAAAAGACGACCATTGACACCTTGCACAAGGAGGGAAAGACACAAAAGGTCATTGCAAAAGAGGCTGGCTGTTCTCAGAGCTCTGTGTCCAAGCACATTAATAGAGAGGTGAAGGGAAGGAAAATATTTGATAGAAAAAAAGTGTACAAGCAATAGGGATAACCGCACCCTGTAGAGGATTGTGAAGCAAAACCCATTCAAAAATGTGGAGGAGATTCACAAAGAGTGGACTGCAGCTGGAGTAAGTGCTTCAAGAACCACTACACAAAGATGTATGCAAGACATGGGTTTCAGCTGTTGTATTCCTTGTGTCAAGCCACTCTTGAACTACAGACAGCGTCAGAAGCGTCTCGCTTCAAAAAGGACTGGACTGCTGCTGAGTGGTCCAAAGTTATGTTCTCTGATGAAAATAAATTTTGCATTTACTTTGGAAATCAGGGTCCTAGAGTCTGGAAGAAGAGAGGAGAGGCACACAATCCACGTTGCTTGAGGTTCAGTGTAAAGTCTCCGCAGTCAGTGATGGTTTGGGAAGTTTTAGAGCACTTCATGCTTCCTGCTGCTGACCAACTTTATGGAGATGCAGATTTCATTTTCCAACAGGACTTGGCACCTGCACACAGTGCCAAAGCTATCAGTACCTGGTTTTAAGGACCATGGTATCCCTGTTCTTAATTGGCCAGCAAACTCGCCTGACCTTAACCCCATAGAAAATCTATGGAGTATTGTGAAGAGGAAGATGTGATATGCCAGACCCAAGAATGCAGAAGAGCTGAAGGTCACTATCAGAGCAACCTGGGCTCTCATAACACCGGAGCAGTGCCACAGACTTTTAGACTATATGACATGCCGCATTGCTGCAGTAATTCAGACAAAAGGAGCCCCAACTAAGTATTGAGTGCTGTACATGCTCATGCTTTTCATTTTTATACTTTTTAGTTGGCCAAGATTTCTAAAAATCATTTCTTAGTATTGGTCTTAATTTATATTCTAATTATCTGAGATACTGAATTTGGGATTTTCCTAAGTTGTCAGTTATAATCATCAAAATTAAAATAAATAAACATTTGAAATATATCAGTCTGTGTGTAATGAATGAATATAATATACAAGTTTCACTTTTTGAATGGAATTAGTGAAATCAACTTTTTGATGATATTCTAATTATATGACCAGCACCTGTATATGCTTCACTGCACTTCTTTGACTTTGTTTGGACTTTAAGAACAGTACATAAAATAATGTTTTAATGCTAAAAGGAAAGTTCAGCGCATAGAATCCACTAGACGTGTTTTTCAATGAAAAGTTTTTGAATTTAGTTCACCCCCAAATTAAAGTTACTCACTATATTTGCTGCAAAACACAATATCAAAAGCATTTCTTGAAGCTAATCCTCATATTTCTTCTCTCAGCAGAGCAAAAAAGACGAAAGCTTGACACACACTCGTCACCGTCTCACTCCTCTGCAGTTAAGGTTAGTATGGCCTGAGGAGAGCTGTGCACTTCTTTCCTCTTGTCCCCACCTGTCGGAGATCACGTGTTTTCCAAACCTTCCTCGTCCCTCTGCATCACCCATTGGAGTTTGAGAGGAGGCCTCTGGAGCCCAGCTGTTGTAGGAGAGCAGTGGGGGGAATTTGGCATCTAATGGACTATTTTTTTTTTTTCTTTTTGGGAGAAATATTTTTCAATAGATGTCAGATTTTTAAGATATATTTCCAAGGACTTGCCAAAAATGGCCTTCAATTCTAGCACATGCTTTGTTTTTGCTCACTTTTAGACGCTAAGAGAATCTACCCAAGTGCCTCACAAGTTTTGTTCCTTTTCGTATACCGTACTTTTTGTAAGATTATAAATCTAGATACTTATTTTTGTAAATCCCCCTGCCCTTTTTTGAATCATAACACATTACTTGCTGAAAAAGCAAAAAGTAAGAAGTAAATGCGTTTTTGTTTTTTAAACTAAACATCGAGACGAGAATGTTTCTGCTGGAAGAAATCCTGATGAAGTCAGATCTGTGACTCCTGGAGGAGCTGGAATGTTTTGCTTGTTTTCCTGCATCACCGATCGGGGACTCCAGACAAGAATATGCTCGTCTTCACCGCCGCTGCTTGCTTTTTTTCATCCATCCTGTTTTTTTTCCGCACCCGTTTTTTCCGCCGTGGAAGGGAGAGTTTCCCAGAAATCCGTGCGACCAGCAGACGGCTCCATCAGCATCCAGAGAAACACCAGCAACTACTGCATAAAGAGAAAGGCAACCAGGGAAAACGTGTGGGCATGGCCTTCCCAGAGGGATCTGTCTGTCCGTGACCAGGAATCCTGTTGCAATTGTCTATGAGCGAGACATCATGCCAAAGTGTACATGACCTCTTCATTAATAAATCCTAGATGAGTTTAGCTTGTTTATCATCTTCATGAACTGCCATAGTTCATTTACAGAATGTTTGCTTTATCTTAGACCAAAGATACGAGTTAAGACGTTTTTCTGTGATGCTCAGTGCAGTGACGTTCTCCAGGCACATGTAGGTTGAGAGAGTCCAGTGCAGACTAATGTTAGGCTCCGATAGAACGGTCTCTTCGTCTCTAACCATGTGAAAGTTCTAGTCTTTGAAGGTCTTTATGGGGATGTGTTGATTGACGGCCAGCCTCCCCCAGCCTTTCTCCTGCTGTGTGCCATCCTCTCCAGCTCATCTGTCATCTCCATTCATTCCTACAGGACAATCTCAACGACTTCAAGGACTCCGCTTCAAAGGTTTGGACCTTTTTCAATCCTTAACTCTGATGGTGTCTCCAAACCTAGTGAACTGCCTACCTAGACCATTCAAACAATCATTACAAATGCCCTGTTGGCCTCTAGGTAAGCAGAATTGGTTCGAAACTTCCAGCCAATGCCTAAAAATGTCCATGTAGGCAGTGTTTGTCCAAAATGTATCTATGATGGCCAAAAATGCAGTATAGTTGGACATCTCAAGTTTGAACGTTTTAAACCGTAATATGAGGGCCACAATAGGCTGCATTTGTTTGAAGTCTCCAAAAACCCTTGTGGTGGATTAATAGGGCCCTAAAATGGATTTTACTGTGTAATTATCGGAATTTGGCCAAATTTTGAAATTTGTTAATCAGATTGTGATATGGACTAGTGTCTGTGAATGTTAAAGCACAAAAATACTGCTATTGAAATAAGAAGTCTGCTTGTTCTCTGTGTGATTGAGTGGCACAGTTTTGTCTACTACAAACTCAAGCACACATGAAACTCGTGGTGTCATCACTATATGAGGATATAAACTTCATCTCTCGAGCTTCTCTGAGAGTCAGTTCTCATTTGATGAAACAGTCATCAGATATAAACAGAAAGGAAAAAGTCTTCACTGCAACCCGCCAGAATAAAAGTTTGGTTTAACTGTAATTATAACAGAAGTATATTGCCATTGTACAGTAGAATGTACTTTTTAAAGTATTGACAATAACATGTTTTGATAATTTGTGTTCAGTAATATCACAAATTTTTCATTCAGGTTTGAGTTTAAGCTGTGAACACCTATTGTGGAGCTCTGTTTGCCAAAAATGAAAGAAATTGGTCAAATTTAATTACATTTGTAAAAGATTAAGCTGTTTAAAAAAAAGAAAAAAAGTATGTATTTATTTTGATTAAAAGTTTAATGCATTCATTCGATTACCACTTTTTTATTCATTTGATTACCACATTTTTTTTTTTGATGATTTGTTTTGTATTAAAACAGAATCCAGAAAAATGTAAACACAATTTACAAAAAAAAAAAAAAAGAAAGAAAATCAATAAATTCATAGTGCACTCGTATTGTTAATATTTTCATAAATCAAATAGTTTTATTAATCCAGTTGATTAGTCGGTATTTGTGATGATTAGAACTGTAACTGAACCATTATTAGAGAACTCATAATTAGGGAAAAAATCAAATATAATTGGGGGGAAAATAAAACTGATTCGCCAAGTTGTTTTCTTAGTAGGCAGTATACTTTCTTACATTCCAAGTGATCGCAGAAAAGCCATCTAGGTAGGCAGCGATCGCTTGGGCGTTCCAAACCCGCCTGTGATGCCCAAGAATACTGTCTATGTAGGCAGCATTCCTTCAGACGCATGCCCAGAAATGCTGTGTGGGTAGGCAGCTCACTAGCCTTTGAGATACTCCCAATATTTATCTCGCCTCGCTGCAGAAACTTTCTTCACGCTGTATGTCATGAATGCATCTGTAGATTAAAGCACATTTTGCGCAACATTCCAGGTGTGGAGTCTTTAAAAAGTCCCCTTTCCCTTCAAAAGATGGCAGAATATCCCTGAAACAGGCGTCCCTCTCCTCCTCTGCCAGGACATTTTATATTCTGCTAATGTAATTTCATTCCAACAATATCCTCCATTCTCCCCGTGGCTCCGCTCTCCTGGGCTCCTCTCTCAGTCCTCGCTGTCTGATTGGACTCTGGTCCTCTATTCTGCCACTCCGGTCTCTTTTGAACAGCTCCTGTCAGCCGGCGGGAGATAAGTGTTTTTGCAGTTTGGTCACTGAAGGATGTTTGAAAATATGCTGATGGCGCCACCTGAAAAAGCAATACAGCTGAATTTTGAGCAGCCTGTTATTTTCTACTCTCCGTCTCTCTCTGAAGGTCTGCTGTCAGAGTATTCCCTCACATTAACTGCAGGATCATCCAGAGGCCTCATAGATGCGTTTAGCATCAGTTTTTCTTGAACCAGCAGGGCTGGTCTTGCTGGAGTGTAGGATATCGTGTCAGCTGTGTTGCGTTCTTGTAATTCAGCTGTCAGTTTTGATTCTGTTGTTGGGCGAGATTGATTCTGCTCACTCAAACTGAGTTTGTTGTTGAAATACATGCCTGATTCCCTGATGTACCAGGTGCTTTATGAGGTTGTGAAAGCAAGTGTCTTCAACATATCAGGAACATGTAGGATTGGCACCAGAACCTATAGTCAATAGCAATACCAGTGGGATTTTACAAGTATTCAAACCAGTTTTGGCTTTTAAACATAAGACTTGGTCAGTAATTACAATAATTGTAATCAGTCAATTCAGTAAAGAAGGAAAAAAGGAATGGAACAAATAATTAATAACAGAACCAAATACAGATGGCATAAATGCTGCTGGAAGTTTCAAGTCAAGTAATCTCTCAGAAATTGAAAATAAAGTACTTTTATTATCTGGTTCACAAAACCAATTTATTCACAAATCAGACTGAATCCGTAAGATCTGAAGAATCACTACTCAATCGTTGAAGGAGGCTTAGAGGCTTCAGTGAACTGGAGGAGAACAGCTGAGCAGACTTGAAGTGAATGCTCAGGTCATTTGAAGAACAAGCGTTGACTGCTCCAGATTCTTCTCATTTTTTTCCCCAGTATCTCTTGCTCTGTTGGATCTCCCCCTCATTTATCAGCAGAGCATATTTGGATCAGTAGGAGAGTCTGAAATGGCAGCTTTCCAAACAACACCAACCACATGCCATTCTTCTGTTATACACCAAACAAGAATCATATTTATTCTTGTGCTCCTTATATATATATCTGTTTTATAATGTGGCTTTTATGCACATATTGACACTTCATATACAGTACTTTTTTTTTATTGACTTTAAGTTACTTTATTCTGTATGTGTCAGTTCCAGCTGGAACATGAATATGTAGCTAATGATCAAACAGCTTTAACAATTTGCTGCAGTGCTATTTTTATTTTTATTTTTTTAAATGAACCTCTTTTGTGAGCATGAGTTGCTCAGTGCTGAACATGATGTGGGCTGTTCATTTACTGTGTCCCATGCATCTAAGATAAAATTAGACTGTATATACCTGGTTCCACCTGAAAATACATCTTCATTAATTTGCACATACATTCTTTTTGACAGGCAGGTTTTTGTTTTTGTTTTTTAAGATCTTGTTGCTGCTGTCACCGAACAACAGTCTGGTTTACGTTTAAGATTGTCTTATCCCATGAAGCATTTTTGGGCTTGGCACACAATGCTATGTAAGCCTACAAGTAAAGATTATTTTGATAGTTAACTAACCTATTGATTATTACAACAGACATTTATTATTTCTTAAATATATAACACATACTTTTTTAGGCAATATGATTATGTAGCATATTAACTTAATTTGAAATTTCGTTATTTTAATGTGTTAACACTAATCTATCAATGTAAATACTTTTTGTAAAGTCACCCCCTCTTTGGAAGATTGTTGAGGATGAGAACGACTGCTCTGCTTCTCTGTAGCTAACATTCGATCTTGTCATTTTCTTTCTGGGATATTGAAGTTAAGGTTGAATGAATGTCAACACAGTTTATTTTGCTCGCTCATGCTTCATTCTCTTGTTATTTAAACACTTTCCACATGTTGTTCTCCAAAAGAATGTCTCTGATTTGCAAAAGAAAGGTTTCGTCCACGTTCTGAAGATTTTCCATTCTTGAGGGGCATTGTGATGTTTTATAAGAGTACTGCTCAGTGCTTGTTTGAAGAGGTCAGCTATTTGTTGGTTGATTTGTGAATCACGACCCTTAAGGGCTTTTCATATGAATCGTAACAGCGTTTCCCAGTGTGCTGCAGCTTTACTCTGACGCCACATTACATACAGGAGCTGCACAATTAATTGTATTGTAATCATGATCACGATTTCTGCATCTCTTTTTACTAAGCATAATCACTGATTATATATGCAATATTTTTTTTTTTTAATCCTGAAAATGTTTCTTTTTAATTTGGCATCGTAAGCGTATTCTTACATTGGCAAAAAGCAAGATTTAGTTTCCAGATTTCAAGAGTTTAAATTCCCCAATCAGAGCTGTTTTCATAAATTGATACATTTTCTGCCCAGTGGTTTATTTAATCTTCCCAACCTGGCAACCATCTGCACTGCTCTCTCTACATTAAGAAAAAAAGCACGGATGAGGTGAAAACACTGGCAAACATCCATGCTGGAGTTTAGCGATCTCTATTGAGATATTCTGCTCGAGTAAAAGTATAAAGCAGTCAGTCTGTTTTCACTGTTTGCTGTGACTAATCTGCAAGCAATCCATGCAAGCCGAGGTTCTCTTGATTTGTGATTATACTTCTATAGACATGCAACAATAAACAAAAGTCCATAAGCATTTTTATATTTTTGAGCAAAATCATTGTTTTAGCAGTCTCGAGCAGCCCTAATGTACAGGTCAAGTACCAGTTTCACCTTTCACCCCTTTGGCCTCTGACCTTTTGAACTGTGGCCACTGAATGCTAGACAGTTGCCTTGTCCAAATACCCACTTGAGAGCGTGTGTGCAAGACCCAATGTGTGCAAGACTGTCCCAGGTCTTAAAAACACCAAGGCGCAGTGCCTCTAACTCAAATACAGTGTATCCCATCATGCATCATGTTCTGGAAATAAATCATCAGACTTTTTCCCGAGATCTCAAGAGAGGTCACGGAAACCTTTCCAATGTATGTTAAATATTAATATTATAATTAGATATTACATATAATTTGGTAGAACAACTATTGTATTGGCGCATCTGCTTTTCATCACTTAATTAGGAGCATCACAGATTAAATTGTGTCATCTGTTATAGGGACTACTGAACAGACATTTAGAAGTTGATTTTAAAATGCAAAATAATTCAAATAAAACTAAAGCTATGTAAACATTTGCATTTTTACAACACTATAAATGTGTCCCATCAGGTAATGAAAAGTCTGACACACACTTGTGTTCTTCATCCTCACTTGAACCCTTGGGCCAAATAACGTCATATAAGTAGTCAAGTGCAAAGACTGTATTTGGACAAGGCAAGTGTTAGCTTGGTGTAGTGTGTAAAATCAAAAGTTGGGCTGATCCTTCTTCCATTTCTCTTGCTGCCTAGCAACCCAGTAAAATCACCCTTTTGTAACACTGTTCACATGGAGGTTTGACGCTTGTTTCGAGGTGCGTTGAAGCCCTGGTGGGAGGCACATGAAGCGCTGCATATACAAGTTCAGCAGGAGCCTTGAGCTTTTAATAGAGTGCTTGGACTTCCTGTGGGTGTGTCTGATAGCATTGTGAGGTGTGAAGGCTCATGGGAAGGCGAGTGCGACTCTAATGGGGCATGCTAATGAAGTGGCAGCGGGCTGCTCTCCTCCTGTGAGGCATTAACCCTCTCTTATCTCTCCATCCAACCCTCAGCACCATCCTAACCACAGCACAGTCCTGCCCAAGAGCAAAGAGAAGGACGACGAGAAGAAAGAGTCTGACAAATCCAGGGACCGTTCCAAAGAGAGGGAGAAGAAAGAAGACCGGAAGGACCGGAAACGAGTAAGTGGCTGCGTGCCTGACACTTTCAGTGTTTAGAAAAGAATTTGGGCATGGGGAGAAGCACTTGAATGCCTGGTGAAAGGTGAAGAGTCAAGCCAGTGAGCGTCATGTTGATTCGCACCGTTTCCCCTCTGCGCTTCATCTAGGACTACTCAAACAGCGACCGCGAGATGAGTCTGGAAGCCAAGCGCCGCAAAGATGAAAATGGAATGAGTGAGTCGATAATGCCTATCTTTTAAATTTGTTTTGCCCGCTGCCGAGAGCGGGAGAGGCGAGCTAGCGAAGCAGAAAGCTCTCTTTCTCGGCGGCGGAGGCAATCAGAAAGCCCTCCCCGCGGCGGCGCGGCTCTCGTGTTATCTGCCTCACATGACTGCGCTCTCTCTCTTCACACAGGCTCCTCCAAACACAGCAAGAGCACCAGCCCCTCCGGATCGCCACACTCCAACGACAAGGACAGCAGCAAACGCTCCAAGGACAAGAGCGATCTGGCCAAACCGGAGAAGACCTCTGGAGGCAAAAAGGTTAACCCTCCACAACTTACGGCGTCACTCTTACCTTGGGTTAAGATGACGAACAATCCCCCAGCCTTCAGCTTGACTTGTGTTAGACATGAATCTCAAATGTGTGATCAAACATGTTGAGAGCAGAACGTCATAGTCTCTTTTAGTTAATTCATTGAAAAAAATAAATATAATAGTATAATGTACTTATTGTGTTCATATTGTATTCTAATATCCCGAATATATCTTTTTTTTTATGTTTAAAATCTCAGCATTAATAACAGCTCACAAGTAACTCATTTCAAGGACAGATTCATGTTATATTCTATTTAAATCCTTTTTGTTTGAAACTTATCAAGTAAATGTATGTATTTTCTAAATATAGCAAACTGTTACAGTTTGTCATTTTGCACATCAATTAAAATGTATTCAACACACCCAACGCACCAATTAAACCGTAAGTGTAGATCAAGCGTGATACGATACACACGTTCACCGTTACTCTTGTGTTTCAGGAATCCAGGCACGACAAAGAGAAATCCGAAAAGAAGAGAGACAGCACTGGCGCTAAAGAAGAGAAGAAACAATATCCTTTGACACCTTAAACACCAACGGCTGTGTGTAGAGATGGAAAGAAGTCATGCTCTTTGTATAGAAATCAGCTTTACACAAACTCACTGCTGGAGCAAATCAACACAGTTTTTCCTTAACATTCATCACCCATAAATCAGAAAAACACAGATAGTGCATGCTGACACTCAAGGTGAGCGTTAATGCGGAGGAAGAGCTTTAAGAGCGTTTGAGGACCCTTTCTTTTCTTATTACTCATTTCTTAAGACTCGAGAAATGGGTCAGTGAATTTGAAAAAGAGCATTTAATTAGAGGAAATTGAGGGTAATTGATTTGCAATGTGCTTTTGGGTAATGCAGAAGTTTCCTGTGTGGCGCTGGCTGCGGTGGCTCCTCTTCTGCTGCAGGACTCTTCATCCCAGCTTTCTCAACCATGTCAGCGTCTTAATTCCCTTCTCCTATCACCGTCTGGAAAGAGGACTCCCTCGCACTCTTGCATCCAAACTTCTGCTGTTTTGCCTAGAAATGTTGTCGCTTGTATTTTAATCTGCCATTTTTATTGTGATATTTTCAGTACTTGACTGAAAGTTTGTTTCCTTTAAATATTTAGCACAATGTGCTGCTTGCATCACAAACAGATTCAGGTTGAATTGGTGTCGCTCTCCAATGCTTGTGTTTTTATGACCTCGCTTATTACCTTCTTTTCCTTTTCCTTCGTTTCTTTACTTTACATAGTAAGAAAACTCTGGTTTCCTGAATACTACCTTTTTTTTCCTTTTTAATTCACATGTGTTATTTAGACTAGGTGATTGAAGCCGTACAAATGCTCTAATTTGTATATTATGTATACAGAAATAAAATGGTTCAGTGTAATAAGACATTTCCTGTTACTTTCATTTCAAATGTACTCCTCCGTATTTCCTTAGTGTGTTCAATCACGTTTTTAAAAGATTTGTATAAAGAATGGCAATCTGGATTTCTCCGTAAATAAGTGGACTAAAAAGGAAACAATTCATGACTTTCTAAATTGCTTCATGGAGTTTTTATCTGGCAGAATCTACAAAGTGTATGCTTTTTCTAAATAAAATAGTTTTCTTAGTGTATCACGTCTCTTGTTTTTTTTTTATTTATTATTTATTTAATTTTTTTTTTTTTATTGGAAGCTTTGGGATTTTGCATAACCAGGTACAAGCATTTATTGCACCACTTTGCAAAAGTTCCTCTTAAGTTAACACTGGTGAAGATAGATATCAGTGCTTCTCTGAGCACTTCATGTTGACCGAGGAAATATTTTATCAGATGCATAAGACAAATTTATCAGATCGACATGCACAGAAAACTTAAAAAGTATTTGGACACGGGTCACACTTCAAAATCTCTGCATGCTATTGTGGCATTTACAAAATATAAAGCTGGTTGCACCTGATGATGCTAGAGCTTTTGGAGCATTTAAAACTCAAATTAAGTTATTTGGTGACATTAAAGTTCAAATTTAGAATTAATGATATTGGCATTTATGTAGAGTAGTTATATGTAATCTGCTGTTCCATATAATTGTCAGGTGGATCTGAAGTAGTCCGTGCATGATTATGACCAGCGTTGAGAAGGTAACTCTTCATTTTAAGGTGTCCTTGTTTACCATAGTAAATTAATGTTATGGTATGTGGCATTGTATCTGTATATAATCTATATCTGTAGATCACCATTGCGTTCTATCAGCTGTAGTACTTGAAGTCCCTAATATTAAATGCTGATTCTGAAATAAAGCGTTGCTTAATTGTCTAAATGTATATGGAAATATTTTAAAGAGATCAGGTCAATTTTGTTCAAATTAAATATCCGTATTATCTTATACATTTTATAGTGAATATACTCACAGTACACAATTTCAAATAGCAAAAAAATGTCTTTTTAAGAAACTAAGGTGAGGCTGTGCTGTTCTGAGTGCAGTTGCTGCTAAAGGCCACTGGATTTAATAGTGAGTTCAAACTCTTTTCCAGGTCAATTATGAAGATTGTCATTATTACGCTCTATTATCTAAACTATTATCCAACATGAAATTAGCTTGTTTTAATACATTAGAGATGGCAAAGGCTCTTCTTGTTGACTTTGATCTGACTGCGGAATTTTTAATTCATTCCAAAAAAAAAAAAAAAAAGTGGGTTTAATTAAATAACCAAAAGACATTTTCTTGTAACAACATATTACATTTCCTTCATGGAGAAAACAGTAAATCTGATTCTGTTTTCTCAGTTTGTACATGTGGTGTTGACTCCATTTATCAATATATTACAACGTTTTCCCAAAGGTGACGCTCCTCTTTTGACTTTATCAGGACTGTAGAAAGTTTTGTGTAGGTACAGAGTGTCATTCTTTAAAAAGCGGATGCTTTCTTTGTATTCCAGGTCATCTCAGCACTAATGCATCAGTGTTTTGAGGATCACAGAATGATAGTGTGCATTAAAAAAAGCCCCCACACATGCTTCCATACAGAGTTTTCTTTTTTTGTTTTGTTTGTTTTTTATTTACAAAATGTATTAAAATTCTTTGTACAAGGCCTCACTATCGGGGCTCGGGGAACGACAGCCACGCATGCATGTCTTACATCAGCCTGCCGCCCGGTCACGTCCTCTGGGCTGAAGTGCAGTTTTACAGGTCAGGAACAGGTCAAGATATGAAAGCTGAAACCCACTTTCTACCAACCCTCTAGAATCTAATGGAAGTCGCAGGGCTTTACTTGGCAATCACAAGTTTTCGCATGCAGATAGAAAATTTGGGAATTCAGTCACTCGCTTGGGAATCCTTCACTAGAAATGTACAGATTTGTTTTCCACGTTTGTAGTCTTTTAAAAGCTTTTCGTTATAAAACTATCTGTCCATGGTCACGGGATGGGCCAGACCCTCAGTCCCATGGAGTCACAGTTTGTTTTCCTTCTCTCCAACACAAAAATGTCACAGCAAATGTAAATGTGCTAGCTTCCCATTAGCTCCTTTTATAAATCTATTGTAAGTGTTATTAATCCTAGTCTCGTTTGCTAAATAATTCACCAAACACTAATAATGCTTGTCAAATAAAACTAAATCTCAAAGCTCGATTTCATGTGCGAATTATATTCGGAAAACCGTGAGGTAATCAAATACTACATCGTAAAAGCCATGTCCTTTTGTGAGTTGCGGTTTATCTACATTAATGTGATCCGATTTATAGCTTCAGTTTCTTATACAGTATGCTGTGATAACTACAAGATCTTGGGAGTTCGTGTCTGTGTGTGTGTGTGTGTGTGTGCGAATGAATTAAATCATGTGGCGATTTTTGGTTTTCTGAAGCTCACGTGTGAGACGTGAAACACCATTATTGAAGGTCGAATGGGGTTTATAGCTTCTGAACTTCTGAGAAATATAGATCAGACAAAAGAAAAGCACACGATATACTGACAAGATCCTGATCTGGAATTGAAACGATCCATAATCTGATAAATGAATACACCGATTGAACGAGTGTGAAAAGCAAATTTACAGTATTACAAGCGTTTGCTCGACCACCGGGTCCCACAAAGTCCAGAGAAGACGTCTCGAGTCAGATCGGCTCATTCGGTGTGCTAAGATCGCAAGTGATGGCTTTATTTCTTGCTGTCCATGGAGTTTTTATTTCACAGATATGATGATGATGGTGGTGATGATGATGATGGCATTCTGTGGGTTTGTGTGATTGGAGCGATGCGATGCTTCTGCCGTGAGTTTGCATCAGTGTGATACTCTGAATATTCCATAAGGCACTGAAGAAATCGATTCCAATTCTTGCGGCGGTCCGTGCGGGCCGTGGTCTTGTGTGAGCGTGCTGTGTCGGCTGGAGATGATGTGTATGGAGAGAGTGGGCGACCCCTGCTGAAGATCCAGCCGTCTCTGTGAGGTGTCACACCACGCTGCCAGACTGCCGCTCTGCAAACACACACACACACACGCACACATCAGAGAGTATCGTGCGGTGGGAGAATAGTGTTTGTTTCTACCTTGTGTTATCATCTATCCTCTGATCTGTTCAGCTGCTGTGATAAATCATTAAACATTTTTAATGCAACATGTTTAGAGGAACATTCAGCAATAATGTAAGTGAAAAATATATAATGTATTTATTTGATATATTACAACACAGAATTCTGCCAAGAACACATCCTGATCATATTTCACACCAAAATCTAAAGACATGTTGTGCATAGAAAAAATGGAAGAAACAGAAGAAAGCACCTCACCCAATTGTCATTACTTTGAGGTGAAAATATTAAAGTATACAATTATGTTCTAAATTCTTTTTTTTTAAGAAATACTTTTATTCAGCAAAGATACACTCAATAATGACAATAATGACTTCCATAAATGCTGTTCTTTTGAACTTTCTATTCATCAAAGAAAAAATTTATAATGGTTTCTAAAAAGTACAACTGTTTTCAAAAGTGATAACAGGAATAAATGCCATTTTAATATGCGTTCAAAAAAAAAAATAGTTATATTGTAATATATCAACTTTTTTCTTCTTCTGTATTTTTGATCAAATAAATGTAAGCATAAGAGACATTGACTAGTATGGTATACACATTTATTTTAAGCATTTCTAATCCTGGATTTATGAATAAAACAAAAACAATCATTTTGTCTGAACAGGATGAATTCAAGTGCTTCTGAAAATAATGCCACAATGCAAAACATATTAGTATCTCTGAAATAAGCTTTGCGTTCCGAATACAATTTTTCTTTCTCTTGGTTTCAGAGTGAAATATGACCAAGATTTGTTTCACAGAGATGAATGTGAAGAAAAAAAGTGTCCAAATATGCTCTTATTTGAAATAATTCAATACTTTAGATGACAATAATAACGGGTCTGTTTCTGTCCCATTTCTGCTGAATTGGTTTGGTTTTTCCCAAATATTTTCTCAGGGCCAAATGATACACATGTAGTACATGGATATCTCAGACAATTTTTTGCCAGAGTACAAATATTAACAGAATGTGTTTCGTAGCACAGTCTTGACTGATGCAACCGTTTGAAAACAAGCCAGCGTTTAAAAAAAAAAAAAAAGAAAAAAAAATTCAGCCGGAACGCTGCTGCACTTCTCCATTGATTCGATTATCTGGATTTAATGACAAGCACAATCTCTGGCTTTGACACACACACACACACATGCACAGAGTCACTGTAGAGGCATTACCGTTAGATCTTAACGCTCTCTGTTCCGTACACGTTGTAGCCTTCTCGGTACGTGGCAAAGTTTTGGGTGTTGGCTGGAGGGGCTGGCTTATAGTTTTGGGCGTTCTTTTCGAGTTTCAACCGTTTGGCTTCTGCACGTGATTTGTAACAGAACTCTATCAAAGCCACCATCATGGCCAGCCCTAGTCCACCAACCAGAATATAGAAGACACCAGCAACATTGCTCAGGCTCAGTGCACTTGTCTTGTCCTAAGAGAAGCGAGGGACATAGTTAGTATATCTTGCAGTGGCAGTCCTGACACAAAACACACTATCCTGTACAACTCCTCACATGTTCTATCAAGCAAGACTACTGGCTATAAATGACATTTCTACTGCTAGCAGAGGAATCTAGATTCCAATGGAGAGAAAATATCCATCTATGTCTAAAGTTCTAGCTCAATGTCATTTAAAGACAAATGAGTCAATTAGGACCATAACTGGTGAATGTAGATGGTTTCTCTAACCTGATCTTCTCATTGGCTTCTTCATGTATCTGAGGAAGCTGGTCAGTTACGTACAGGTCAGACCTCTAACTTAATAACCTTACTGCCTTTCTATCCTTTAACCTTCAAATTCATATTTTGACATATTTTCTACACCAGAGTACTGAATTTAAGAACCATTCTGCTGCAGTTTACCCCCCAAACTTGTCCATTAAAAATTTGTCCATTAGTATTACACTATTTGCCGCTTATGGAGCTCGTTTTACACAGCCGCCGTTTAACTGCTGCATTTTTACTCTTCAGCGCTGTCTATTGCTACAAATTAACCATCGCCTTTGCGTTATAAACAAGATTAGTCAACCTCTGCTCATCTAATGAAACTTGCGCTGAAACGGATGAGAAATGACTTTCGCGGTTAACGCCACAGGAGGTTCGATAAATGAACGGGCCTTTTTCTTGCGTCAGAGACAAATAAGTAACAACACTAATACATCAAATTTTAAATTGGAAGTTTGGTGAGTAAGAACTGCAGCATAATGGTTATTGAGTCAAGTGAAAATAAGCAAGAAAGACAATTGGTATACAAATAAGAATCTAATCCCTTGATCAATTTGCACGTTTAACTAATTCCCCATTCGATTTATCATTACGGCTTTATTTGAGGGCATTCATTGGAAGAACTACTAGAATAAACAACAACAGAAAGATATGTCTCATAAGTACCCCTTAGCTGAGCATTAGCAAATGATGGGGAATCGTGCAAAACTCTAGGCCACGTGTCCTTATTGGTGTGGCCGCAAGTCATTAATTCTACTATAATACATGAGTTAAATCAAGATATTGACAATTGGTCTGTTCCTTGCATATGAACAATATGTCAAAATGCACTTTGGAATCAGTACGAAAGACCTGCAGCGACTGACCTTACTTCCCGAGTCCTTGGTTCCACATTCACCCTTATCGTACCACCATTTGTTTTTCAGCTTGGCTAAGATGCCTTGTTCACTGAGTTTCAATACTGCAAGGTTTACAGGAGTTTCACGTGGGAAATAACATAAATAACATTATATTATGTTATTTTATGTTATTCAAGTCTTAACTACTTCATACTTTACAAAGCGATAAAGCAGGGCTCCTGGCCATTATTAACACACATGTGGCAGGCATTCTGACTAGTACCTTCCATTCACCAGGGCTAAGCTAGTGTGCCAGGACCTACCCGTATCGCTTTGAGTAATCGGCATACACTGTTAAGAGAAGAACGGGCAGGTTTCTGCGTGGCTATAAAAGCAGAGAAGCATCTTGGTTAATTTGAGCATCTGAGAATGTGGATCTCCACTGGAACCCTCGACTGACTGACAGACCAATGAAAATTACCAGTAGTATTTTGCTCAGGCTGAGGAGAGCTGGTGTTAGGACTCAGGCGGAGAGTACAAAGAAACCATACAGGCAAACACACAGAAACAAGACCGTACACAGATGAGTCAAAGCATTTGCAAAGTAAAACACTGTGTTACCTGGGTCCTGGAGTTAACTGAACCGGTGCCTAGTCGCGCTACGCCAAAGGCTAGTGTCGCTAATCGGTAGCTGCGGGTACTGTAAATGACGTTAGCATTAGCGGCTAATGAAACAGTGACTATGCTGTGATCTACTTGTGATCAATGATTGACGTGGTGGCCATTTTGGGTAATACTCTTCAATTATATACAGTTAACGCAATGTTATTCATTAAAGTCAACATGAAATCAATATATTTTCATAATATACATTCATGCCTTATTGCTCAAGACTCTCCAAAAGAAGCTATATAGCAAAATACTCCAAAGAAAAATATATTTGCCTTTGTAATCTTTCATCATCAAAGCATCAAAGCTCAGCCTCTGTATGTCTTGTGTCCTTCACTGCAAAATAAATAAAGATGATTGTAGTTTCAGGAAAAAAATAAATAAAAAAGAATATATATATATATATATATATATATATATATATATATATATATATATATATATATATGATTTTAATATAATATATAATATATATATGATTTTGGCTCACATTTAACAAAAACCCACCAATTCACTATCTCAACAAATTAGAATATGGTGACATGCCAATCAGCTAATCAACTCAAAACACCTGCAAAGGTTTCCTGAGCCTTCAAAATGGTCTCTCAGTTTGGTTCACTAGACTACACAATCATGGGGAAGACAGTTGTCCAGAAAACAATCATTGACACCCTTCACAAGGAGGGTAAGACACAAACATTCATTGGCAAAGAAGCTGGCTGTTCACAGAGTGCTGTATCCAAGCATGTTAACAGAAAGTTGAGTGGAAGGAAAAAGTGTGGAAGAAAAAGATGCACAACCAACCGCAGCCTTATGAGGATCGTCAAGCAAAATTGATTCAAGAATTTGAGTAAACTTCACAAGGAATGGACTGAGGCTGGGGTCAAGGCATCAAGAGCCACCACACACAGACGTGTCAAGGAATTTGGCTACAGTTGGCTTCCATACCACCTCAGCAGTGCCACAAACTGATCACCTCCATGCCACGCCGAATTGAGGCAGTAATTAAAGCAAAAGGATCCCTTACCAAGTATTGAGTACATGTACAGTAAATTAACATAGTTTCCAGAAGGCCAACAGTTCACTTAAAATGATTTTTTATTGGTCTTATGAAGTATTCTAATTTGTTGAGATAGTGAATTGGTGGGTTTTTGTAAAATGTGAGCCAAAATCATCACAATAAATAGAACCAAAGACTTAAACTACTTCAGTTTCACAATTTGAGCTGAATTACTGAAATAAATGAACTTTTCCACAACATTCTAATTTTCTGAGAAGCAGTATATATTCGTCTATTTACTTCAAAATTACACTGCTGACTGCTGTTTCCTTGTAATTACTGGTGAAATTTACTAACAACTGCTATGCAATCAGTTCTTGTTAACAGAAATAAAGTTCCACTTTTTTTTTTCTTGAAGAATATCACATTCATTGCAAGCCAAATGGGTTGTGATTATCATTCCATGTTGACTTTAAGTCTGTTGCTAGAGAACGCCATTTTTCTCAAATGTAATGTAAACCTCTAAAATTGAATTTTGTTCTGTTTTTACTACAATAGAAAGCCGTGCCATCACTCGTCTAGACATAATTAGTCGCTTAAATGTTCTTTACATTTCTCATGGCTGCTGCTGATTTAGCTATGTGGTCCTAACATTTCTTTTAGCTTGGGGAGAGACATTGATTAACAATGTAATTATCCTCGGAGCGTTTGGAGCGACTGGAGTGGGAAACCTATCAGCAGCGAGGATGGCAGCAGGCTGCCAGGGGCCGAGAGGAGAACGGGTTGTGTGACTCATGATGTCTGTTTGTTGCAAGGTGGCTTAATGTGGATTTCTCTCCTGTTTTTCTCTCCTTTTGTTGTGTTTTTCCACAGCTGGCTGTGCGGCTGGGTCCTCGCTGCATTAGATCATTAGAGCTAGCCCATCCACTGCGTGTCGACTAATGGGGGCTTCAAATCACTGCAAACTGCAAAAACAGAGAGCTGGAACAAAGAAGGTGATTATGAAAGCTCACATAACCTTTCACCTTCATCCACAGGCAGGGGGCACAATGCTTTTGTTTGTCCTGAAAACCCTGCTCCCTAACAACTAGTACAGATGTTATTAGAGAGGCCCCATTTTCAGGAAATAGGAAACTGTGGGGGGAAAAAAAGACAATTAAAGTCAACATGAAATCAGAATTGGCCTTATGTTCTGGCTGAATACACAGTTGTGGTTCATTAGTGCATGGTATTCTAAAAAAAAAGTTAATCTTTGATCAAAATATAATGACTCAGAAACAGTTTTTGCTTTTGATTGATGTCACCAAGGCTATACTAGCTATGTGGGCATTTCTATGCCTTTTTCAAACCCAGGCTCATTGGAAAAATAACACTTTATAACATGTTCAGTTTTATGCAAAACAGATTAGCATGAGTCTGGCAATGTTTTACAAAAACTACGGCTGATCTATGTACCAGAAATTAAATGTCTGCTGAATGGCACTTAAAGGTTAAAGTTCTATCACGTTTATGATTAATGAAGCACCTATACTAAACCTGAACCTAAACCTAACCAATAGTCTAACTAATACTGAATTAGTTTATGACTTATGCACTTTTCTTTTCTTTGATGTAATAACTTAGTATTGTACATGAATAAAAGATGTTGTTTTATTGCTAGTGTTCATTTCAGCTGGAAACCGCAGTGAATTGTATGCATACAGTAGGTACATTTTTGGAAGCATGTTTTTTTCAATAAGCCTGGGTTGTCTTTTCTGTTCCGGGTGAAATATTAGTATGCATAAGTCAGTGCAGTAATCTAATGCTAGTTAATTCACAAAAACTATAACAGCAAAAATTGCAAATCCTGTACCTTCCATAAATGTTTTCTAATCGATCATCCAACAACAATCCTAACAAAATTTCACCCAGAAATGTCACATTACGGAATGCCATTTCATGTTGACTTTAAATCAAATGAAAAATCTCCCCCAATTCCCCAAAAATGAGATTAAACATCCTATTCTAGCACTAACAAAATCTAGTATATTTTAAGTGGAGAAAAAGCTAGCATTTACAATCCTAAATGTTATGCAAATGTAGACTGAAGTATTATGGTGGAGTGCAAGAAATTTCAGTTAAATTGAAATGCTTTTAGTGGTTTCATAAATCCTTTCACATGTCGAGAAAATGGATGCTCTATATTGGATTTATTATATAAACTACATCCGTGCTCTACTAAGGTCCTGAAAATGAGGCTTTTAACGCTGTACACTTTTAAGTCTGGGACACACATGAAAAAGCACTTTTAGCCTGATCATGTGTGTCCCCATTTTGACTATTATTCTCAAAACAAACAACAAGAACCGTTCCATATAAAAGTGATTTTGTCCTTCTGTATGATGTGAATTGACCTGGAAAGTCTAAGGATCAGTTAATCTTCACTTCCACATGAGTACAAAATCAGGGCTGGACTGGGCCCAACACGTCCCACATATGCCCTGCTGTGTGGGTTAACATCGGCCTCGAGAAGGGAGGACAAATAGCCAGGATCAAATGAAGTAAAGGATTTCTGATCCTGTGCTCAGACTGGTGTGGAGATGGGAATGCTCATGTATGTGCGCTATTCTTAGCCACTCAAGCTTCAGATCAGAGTTTGTGTGAGTGTTTTACCAGTCCCAGTTATTAGTCCTGTCGGACATTAAAGTTTTTGGATGTTACAATGATTTGTCCTCTCATACTTCTCCTAAAGTAGTGTAACACTTAAAACATTGCTCTGATTGGCAGGACTTCACACGCTTCTACTTTAACTTCTGGAATAAATTGTGAAAAGTTGTTGCTATTCTATCTGAGGAAAAGAAAACTAACTAGGAAGACTAGGTGACCGTCCGTGGACAACTGCCTAGCAGAAGCAAAGCGAGAAGGCAATCTCGAGTCTCTCTTTACTGTCTGCCAGGCGGATGTTTTCTCTGATTCCTAAAACACGAACAGTTCACCAGTCTAAGCGCTAATATCGCTAATGAACTAACGTAGCTCCAGCTGCTAACCAAACAGCATCGCTAACATCTGTGCGTGAACGCTAAACTAAAGTGAAGTGTGTAAAATAAATAAATAAATAATTAATACTTCTCCTCAGTAGGACAAAATCATACTGGTCATTTTCTCTCCTCCGTTAGCCAAGTCAGGGTTCTGGTTTAGCTCTCAGATAAAGTGGGGTCACTGAAAGGATGCATGATTTTTTTTGTTGGTTGTTTTTTTTGGCTCAGTTCAGGGATAACAGGCTTGCCGATTACTCTGCACTATGGTACCCGATTTCGGTGACATTGAGGCTGACCTTGGAGTCACCTCCCCCGCTGCCGCACTCTCCCTTGTCGTACCACCATTTGTTTTTCAATTTGTCCAACAGGCCTTGCTCATTCAGTTTTAAAAACTGCCAGGTTAACAGCATTTCTTGAAACAATAAAACATAACTTGTAAGAAAATGCACAGGTCTGTGAGCAATCTACTGCATTAGCATAGTAGTAGTAATGGTAACGTTACTTAATACGGTGAGCTACTACTACTGAGAGTCAATTATAGCAGTAATCAGAATGGTTGAAAGAGCACAATTTGGTTAAGAATTTCACGAATATAAAGGTAAGAGACGCTCAGAGCAAAGAAAGTGTTAAATATTCAAGGTGGCATGGAGGGTTACGCTGTTTCAAACTGAAGTGTGCGGGATGGGGACATTGTCATTGAGAAGAAAAGTAACAACAACAAACATCATGCAATTAACATTCGTCACAAGTGACAGCGCAGCTTTCACAAGCTAAATTGAAAAACCGTTGAACTGTTAAATTAAAAGTGACAACACGACAGTCAGGAAGGACAGTCACACGAGACAGCGAGAGAAAGATCGAAGGACAAAAAAGACAGCAGAGAGACGGGAAGGGACGCAGACACACTCACACACACACACACACACACACACACACACACACACACACACAAATGTGAAATGATTGCTTAAATTAGCCACTGATAAGTCTCGAAATGATACAAATCTGGAAAAGAAGACAAACATTTAAAGAAGAAAGAACTGATCAGAAGCATCATTGTGAATCAAATAACATTCAAAATGCATTATACCTTTACCTCTTTGTCAAAATATGGGGATTGGGGGAGGGAGGGAGGGAGGGGAGGAGGAAATGACAACACAGGACATCAGGGTAGGTGGAATACTATAACAACATGGAGAATATTGTTATATTATTCCACCCACCTTAATGCTGAGCCTTTGGGGGTCGCCACGCCATAGCCCTTAGAGTCCAGATTGCCGCCCACTTTCATGGTGTCGCAGGGCTTCCTCTGCTCAATGTATTCATTCATGGTGGATTCGAGAAGAAAGGCAAATTTGCCCTTCGACTTTCGTACCCGTGCCACCCCGTCGGGTGTGGTCTTGGCAAAGACGGAGGGCTCGGCCGATTTCATGTACGACCACATTTTTTCGTACACTGCTATTTTTGAACGCTGTGCAAAGGAGACAAGAAAACAGAAATACGGCTGTGTATAGTTATTCATGAAGTGCACAAAGATTTCATTTACACGTCTTATGTAACTTAAAGGGGTCATCTGATGCCCATTTTCCACAGGCTAATATGATTCTTTAGGGTCTTAATGAAAAGTCTGTAACATAGTTTGGTTAAAATTTCTCAATGGTAATGTAAAAAAACACCTGTCAAAAACAGCTCTGTTCACAGCGAGCCGTTTTGCAGCATTTTACTTTAAATGTTAATGAGCTCTGCTGACCACGCCCCTCTCTTCCAAGCCGCTCTCTGAGGGACTGTTTACTTTAACTGCATTCATTGTGAAACTTTCTAATTAGCAAATTATTAGTAAAGGCGATTTGTAAAGATTCATTAAAAAACCTTATATTCACTTCTTCTGCAGGTGAAGCTGGATCTCAAATGATTTCCGCGAACATAGACGCATTTATGTAGATTGGGGGCACATTCCCTTCAAAAACAAAAGTTATCCACTGCGTCTTCAGATGTTAGGAGTAAATGATGACTGCTATGTTCATCATTACTTACGACTTTTAATTTTTTCATTCGATTAGGGGACATTTTTGTCTATTTGTGGTCGTTATTTTATACATTTGCTTAGTGATGTGAGTCAATGGGGGCTGATGTATGTTAATAAGGGATTGTAGTCTGTGCTGAAACGCTACTGTCAATCAAACTATCATGGGAGGGGCCTGTCTATGTGCAGCTTGGTTTGAGAAAGGGTAAATGATTTAACGAGATAAAAAAAAAGAAAAACACTGGTTGGATTTTTATCATTATAGGGTGGTTGTGTACACACACTGCCAACACACATTTCAGTTCAAACTACTTGTAAAAGTGAATTTAGCATCCGATGACCGCTTTAAAGATATATAATAAACACCAAAATGATACAGAATTACATACATCATGTATTTAGTTCACAATAAGACTGCAGAGTATGTAATACACCAAGTAGTAGATTAATTCTACCACTGTTCAATGCTTTAATCACCAGGGTTGCTCATCCTCATGGATAAGACAAGCATCATGCACTACTCTTAAAAGTAATACATTATGATATTG
Organism: Cyprinus carpio; assembly: GCF_018340385.1. Taxonomy (NCBI): domain Eukaryota; kingdom Metazoa; phylum Chordata; class Actinopteri; order Cypriniformes; family Cyprinidae; genus Cyprinus; species Cyprinus carpio. The sequence continues at coordinate 5,273,679 of NC_056610.1, read as the reverse complement.
CACTATTTAATAATAATAATAAAAAAAAAAAAACTTGTTACTCAAAAGTTTTGTCACCTGGGCTGGGTTTGCTTATTTATTTTTAACAATAAACCCCAAAGTTATATTTTTTGGCAACTGTAAAGGCCCTTTCACACCAAAAGTGAAATTAATACATTGGGGACAGGAGAGGTGTCAGTGAAAAAGTGGGAAAACAAAGTAACCTGTGTTACTTCTTTGAAAAGGTAACACATATTTATTTTGTAAATTTATAAGTAATGTGTTACTTTACTAGTTACTTAAAAAAAATCTGATTATGTAGCTCGTGTTAATTGTAATGCGTTACCCACAACATTGTTGATCACATTCAGTAGTTTCTGTCTGTCAGCAACAGGAAGATGTTTCGTAGGTCCATAAACTGCGAACCAGTATAAGTTTGTCATTAGTCTGGTATGCTAACCTATAACAAATTAAATTTGCAATTGTGTGAATGTGAAAAAGCAAAACCAAAATACTTTGCATTCACAATGCATGCTATCCACCCTTCCTGTATACCGAAGCCTCATCTGACTCATACCAGAATACTGTTTTATATTTCCAGTCTCTGGCGTTTCTAGTCAAATTAGCATATTTTTCTAGCTGTTAATGTAATGTTAAACCTATTAAAATGGCTTGATAATGTATTAAAAATGGCTTGTGTCGCAATGACAGTCTTTAGCTAGCGCCCCAGCTGTCAAAGTTTAATGAGTGGGTATTTGACTACAGTTTACTACTGTGAAAACAAGTGGGTATCATTATCCTACATACAGCAAAAAAAATAAAAAAAATAAATAAAAAATAAAAAAATAAAATTGCGAACAACTTCATGGAATCTAAAACTGACCAAATGTCTCCCTGAGGCTGACAGAAACATATGTTTACTTTTATATTTGATTTATACTAACTAACACTTTCTGCCAGCCATAACTGATTATGCTCACTTACTAGTCCACTCTTTTTTTCTGAAACAAACTGTCAGTTATATTTAAATAAGTAGTTTAGGATGGAGCCAAAAACCTCCTGGTCAGTGCTCTGCTATGCAATACAGCTGCCGAACCCATTCCCCCTTTCCTGATCTCTGGGCTATCCTATCCAATGAAGACATAAAGAGTCAAAAATATAACTTAAAAAAGTAGTTTAGTAGCAATCATACAGAGGTGTCTGTTTTTAAAGTAGTAGAGTTTCAATTAGTCAGTGCTGAATTGAAGGTGCAAAAACTGCATAATTATTTAATGCATCAAGGGTAACATAAATAATGACAGCATATGTCAACTGCATCAGCAAAAAAGTCACAGCAGTTTGCTTCCAGAACACCAAGAGGAACAGATGGACACTTTATAGGACTGTCGCTAAATGACACAATAATAGAGCCTTAAAAATCACCAAAGAACCAAAGAAGTTTATGGCAGGGCTGTTATTCAGAAAGCACTTGTGTTCAGACAGGAGGAAACACACATCTGGTGAATGGAGAATTAAACCTGGCAGCTGAAAGAAAATTGTCCAGTGGCATTTCTTACATCTGGGCTGGTTTATGTTTGAATGAAGTCAAAGGAGGCTTTCAGCCGTGTTGTATCTGTTGGTAACTGTCAGATGTGATTGGGGATGTGTAAAATTATCACGGGAGTCATTATATCAAGTGATTGTTGTGTGTGATCATATACCAGCTGAAGAACATGAGGCTGTTTTTACTGCTGCACTGTATATTGCATGCTTATTCCCTCATGATATTCCCATATTCCCCCAAACACACATCTACAATATATAATAAAGAATAAGATGGCATTTTTCATCATTAGGTATAATCACTGAACTCTTATGGGATGTTCTGGAGCTAAAGTAGAAACCTTTTTTTTCTGGGGGGAAAAATGCAATGGACAGCAGAATTAGAATATATATCTTATATCAACTCATGTCACAGGGTTGCATGGCTGACGAATGCGTTCAACACTACAATTTTAGAAAAGGGTATAAAAGATCCAAATTATGACATATCTTGGCTGTCACACTTATGGGACGTTCAAATTTACAGACATTTTGGTAAACTTTCATGCTGCTTATTTCATATACCATAAGGGACACTAATTTGTAAGCAAGCATCTTCAGTTATTTGTATTAGTTCTGTACAAAACAGATTATTTGAAATTTAGTATATCTAAAGCATTCAGAAGAAACATGAATCAAATTCAGGTCATAGCCGGGAACTCCAATAACATGAAAATATAGTGGGTTTTTGTCATATAGTCGTGTTAACTGTGAATCAAGATGACAACTAAACACAAAGCCCACAGCGTCCACATTACTGTTTCTATTAATAATGGATACATCACTATCCGTAATTAAAATGCTATCAAGTGAAACTGCATGAATAGCGGTTTTACTGCATCAAGGTCGATAAACAACTCCATTAACATTAACATACTTCAAAAAATGTTATATATGGTGCTACTGACAGAGAATAGCTGACCATTCAATATTTAGATCCAGATCCTATCAATAATAACACATTTTACTATTAACACAATAAATATTGCATGAGTAGGATATCAATAGTGGTCATCTATGAAACATTTATGAAGACCATGCTTCACTCATTGTGAGTTCAAAGTCGAGTCAAAGATGTCAAAAAGACGATTTTCATATTAATGCATGACAAAACTATTGCTGCATCCCAACCCTCTACTCTAATAGTATTCAAGATGATAATTAGTGCTTCTTAATTCATAGTACACTGAAAATAGTGTGTCAAAGGTGCTGGGATGTGTCCCAAAACTGTCTTCCTACTCAGAAGTATATATTGTCCCATGGGTGTTACCTAAGTTGAAGATAAGTACCTTATCTTTTTTTTTTTTTTTTTTTTTTACATTTACCACAGAAGTACCATTGTATTCATTGATGTTCCTTGAGTACACCTCAGCATATTTTTTAAAAGAGTACTTATTATGATAATAATGTACTTTATAATATACTAGTACGAACCAAATGTAATGTTTTCAGGCACTTGCATGTTATTTGAAATTAAATGAAAATGTATTATACAGTTTACATTTATATGAAATGAGAATAGTTGAACTAAAGTAACTAACTGCACTAAGTAGGTTTTAAGTACACCTTTATATATAATTTCATAATTCTGTTGTCTTTGAAATATGGTTAATGTGTATTGTATTTAAATATATTTGTTATTACACATTACACAAATTTCACCTTTATTTGTAGTTACACACAGCAACATATATATTTAGTATATTTCCTTTGAAATAATATATTTTTAAATATATTTATGCTAATATGAAATACACTACAGTTCAATTTAAACTCAAGTACATGTGCTTTAGTATTGTATGCAAGTCAAGACATCAGTCATGAAAAGTCATGAAAGTGTGCTCTCTTTATTTCAAGTGGCCTTTTATTTAAAAATATCTATCTATCTATCTATCTATCTATCTATCTATCTATCTATCTATCTATCTATATCTATCTATCTATCTATCTATCTATCTATCTATCTATCTATCTATCTATCTATCTATTTTTTTTTAAGATTTTAAGTACAAGTGTGCATTCAATATGATTAAGAGCACTTATTTTTCACAAGGAGTACCTTGAAGGACCATATAAATACCAAGGCTAATAAATATAGTGATCACCCTGGTTCACTATACATCAAAGTCCCCACATATTAGCAGTTTTGTACCATGATAAAATGCTTCGCACATGATACAAACTAACATCACATGGTATACCCAAACCCTACTTCCTCAAATATAATAGGAAGCATTTAAACCTTCCTTCGAGGCAAGACAATCCTACAATACCAATTTGGGTCAAAAGAGAGTTGTTGCTCTGAAACCGTCTTCATTCTACTTCAATATGTCACTTCAACTATTGAAGATGTGTGAATAACAACTGAGATAGAGGAGTAGAGACAGGGCGACTGCGAGAGTGACGTGAAGTGGAAAGCTTAACCGTTTTCTCCTCCCTTTAGTTTTGTAAAGCATTACCGGAGCCTACATTGTACCGAGCTAGGGGTCATATCATTCGGCTCGCAAAATGAAAGTGTCACTGCACCGCAGACGTGCAGCCTGGCAAATAAACTTCACATTAGAGTTGCTTCGAATGGGAAAGAAAGTGTTTACCGCTGCTCTTGCTCTACGAGGCCATGAGAGGTTGAGGAGCAATGTTTCTGAAAAGTGTTAGCTCACGTTCGAGAAGACAGGTAGATTTTTAGAGAGCAGAATTAAACAGCTCTCAGCGTGACGACACAAGCTGCTGCGCCGTCTCTGTGCTTGACTGCTGTACACGGGACACAAATCTGCTGCTAAAGTCTGTTGTCACACATGCCACTGATGTGAGAAAATGCTCAACAGTTTAAGGATCTTTTTTAATATCTTCACTGCATATTTTGCATGTCTATTTAATCAAACACATCTGACTCTGGTCATCAGCTCATTAGTAGAGACTCCAAGACCTCAAATGTCCTGTCCAAAGGAGACAAGCAAAATTTGCGGTGGTCGGGAATCCAGCGTTGTGGTCTGGAACGGCTGCTTTAGAGATGAAAAAAAAGTTTCCTACTGAAAAGGTATCAATTTATTCATTCAAAAAGAAATAAATATTGTCTTCAAAAATGGTGATGTGTTACATGTCTAAAGCTTATGAAGTAGTGCAAACTGTTTCAGATGACTGAGTTTGATTTGGTGAACCAGTTCAAAAGAACCAGACATCACTCCAGATCGTTTTCCTGAGGCTCTGGATCACAGGTAATAGTGTTGTGAATAATGATCAGTTTCCTGCACAGACCGATCGTTTCACTTCACAAGACATCAATATATCACCAGGAGCCACGGGTATTTATTTAGTGTTGCCTGTATATGCTTTTTTGACTCTCAAAGTGATGGCAGCTGCTGACATTTTATGAATCACCAAGGACCGCATTTTCCGCTAAAACATTTCTTTACTATTCTACTCAAGAAAAAAAAAAAAAAAAAAAAAAAAGTCCCCTACGTCTTAGATGGCCTGAGGGTGAGAATATTAATAGCAAATCTTCATTTTGGGGTATCCCTTTAATCTAAACAAGATATTTTGGACAACATTTTAGCGCCCTCTTCAGCTATTAATGAAATCTGAAGAAAACAGATAATTAGAGTATGTTAGATTTTGGAATCATTGCAAACAGTCCTCACCTGACTCTAAAACAGCTCTTTGATCCAACATGTCCTCCAACCAATATGCCCGCGTAGGTCGTTTGTCCAAATCCCTGAAATATGACCCATCAGATCACATTAAACAATTGCGCCCCTATCAGCAACAGAACACTTTCATATTAATGCTTTGTACTCTTTTATCTGCAGCTTAGTTTGGGTTTCGTATAGCTCAGTTGGTAGAGCATCACGTTATATGACAATATGCAATCATGTGATCATGGGTTTAATCCCAGAGAACACAAGTGCTCATAAAATGTATATGCAATGTAAATCATGATTTTGCATGATTTCTGTGAGGGTAGGTTTAGGGGCGGGGTTAGGTGTGGTCATTCGTACAAATTCATATGAATTAGCCACCTAGTAAAATATATACAAATTGCTGTGAGATCGGGTTGGACCATGTAAAAAGTCTACAAACTGCATTTAAATAAACACACATTTTGATTGGTAATGACAGTCATTCGTCATTTCATGACGACAGAAGCAACACAACACTGTCATTATTTTTACACCCTCTAGAGGGCACTAAACTTTAAAATGTAAATATAGGTCGAAATAAGGTGCTTGCACAAACGATCTATAGGGTCGTTTTTTGTTGGAGGACAGTCTGCTTTGAACGGTGCATTAATCGATATACAGTATAGCTGTATGTCCTGAGTAACTATATTCCACACATTGCAGGCTGCTTTCATCAGCCTCTCTCCTCATATCTCTGTCCTCGCCACAGAGCTTATTATGGTGCTGTTCACATCCACCTCATATCAGCCGCACCATCTCACTCTCCACTAAAGCTTTACTTCTGAATCATTCACTTTCCAGACGGAACATATTTCTCCTTACTGCCCGTTGCTTTTCTGCAGTAGCCTATACTGCTTGAGTTGTTACTCACCGGGAAGCTTTACTCGGAGTACAGCACTTCCAAAAAGTATGTGTGAATGTCATTGCATTAGATAACAATCTATCAAAAAAGCATTTGCTTGGGATTATTTTTTTCAAAAACTCTCAACTGTCAGACATATCAGCCTGTGCTTCCCTAGAGTTTTTGCCCGGAGGTCCTGAAAGTTCAATCCGTGAGGTGCTTTTAATTTCCCGGTCAGGCATACTGTTCTGTATAATGTATAAGGTTTAGTGCCTCTGTCCTGTGAAAGTGTTTTCATGCTTTGGGGAAACATGCTGGATGCAGCTTGCAGAATTATTCATGATATATAGGTTTGGATTAGAAATAATGTATGTGCTGTGAGACTTTCAACATTCCACATTCATTTAGCATTCAATTGTTGCAACACGTATAAAAGTTTAAAGTATATGAAAGGAAACACCGCGCTCTGGAATGGACAGACCACACGGAAAGGTCAGGCTACAGACTGTTGTATTTTTTTAATGTGCCCAGCGGGCAGCTAGAGCGGTTTTAGACTCACCAGCTCTGGCAAACACATGAACAAATCTGAACAAGCCAGCTCTGACCAGACTCAACCTGATAATAACTCACGCCCGTTGAAAATGAAGAGGCAGAGGTGAAAATGAAAAATATAAGCAGAGGCAAATGCAGACACAGAGATGGTGTTGACTAAACACCCTCATACGCAATATTGCACATCCTAAAGGAATGCTACAGAGAATCTGCCTGCTGCCATCTGACCAATTTATTTATTTATTTATTTATGAATGCAGTAATAAAGTACTTATAAATCATTTGCAAACTATTAGTTTGTAAATCATAGTTTATACATTGTGAATACATAAATAGGTTACATGCAAACAGTGAGTTCTTTATTCATTCTCACTGTACTTCACAAATTTGTATTGTTTAATTGTAATTCACAATGTTTTATTGCTCATTCTTTATTATCCTTTGTTTTTTCCCCTTGTATCCTAACTGATGTGTTCTTACAGCTAGATCTCATGAGTATTTATATGTATTTGTCATAAAGTGTGGTTTGACCACACGTACAATTACTTACATTGGCATAGAAATGAAAAAAATGCAATATTAATGTATCTGACTGCATGTAAAACATACAGGTCCTTCTCAAAAAATTAGCATATTGTGATAAAAGTTCATTATTTTCCATAATGTAATGATAAAAATTAAACTTTCATATATTTTAGATTCATTGCACACCAACTGAAATATTTCAGGTCTTTTATTGTTTTAATACTGATGATTTTGGCATACAGCTCATGAAAACCCAAAATTCCTATCTCAAAAAATTAGCATATTTCATCCGACCAATAAAAGAAAGTGTTTTTAATACAAAAAAAAAGTCAACCTTCAAATAATTATGTTCAGTTGTGCACTCAATACTTGGTCGGGAATCCTTTTTGCAGAAATGACTGCTTCAATGCGGCGTGGCATGGAGGCAATCAGCCTGTGGCACTGCTGAGGTGTTATGGAGGCCCAGGATGCTTCGATAGCGGCCTTAAGCTCATCCAGAGTGTTGGGTCTTGCGTCTCTCAACTTTCTCTTCACAATATCCCACAGATTCTCTATGGGGTTCAGGTCAGGAGAGTTGGCAGGCCAATTGAGCACAGTAATACCATGGTCAGTAAACCATTTACCAGTGGTTTTGGCACTGTGAGCAGGTGCCAGGTCGTGCTGAAAAACGAAATCTTCATCTCCATAAAGCTTTTCAGCAGATGGAAGCATGAAGTGCTCCAAAATCTCCTGATAGCTAGCTGCATTGACCCTGCCCTTGATAAAACACAGTGGAGCCAACACCAGCAGCTGACATGGCACCCCAGACCATCTCTGACTGTGGGTACTTGACACTGGACTTCAGGCATTTTGGCATTTCCTTCTCCCCAGTCTTCCTCCAGACTCTGGCACCTTGATTTCCGAATGACATGCAAAATTTGCTTTCATCCGAAAAAAGTACTTTGGACCACTGAGCAACAGTCCAGTGCTGCTTCTCTGTAGCCCAGGTCAGGCGATTCTGCCGCTGTTTCTGGTTCAAAAGCACACGCCTGTGCACGGTGGCTCTGGATGTTTCTACTCCAGACTCAGTCCACTGCTTCCGCAGGTCCCCCAAGGTCTGGAATCGGTCCTTCTCCACAATCTTCCTCAGGGTCCGGTCACCTCTTCTCATTTTTTGCCACACTTTTTCCTTCCCACAGACTTCCCACTGAGGTGCCTTGATACAGCACTCTGGGAACAGCCTATTCGTTCAGAAATTTCTTTCTGTGTCTTACCCTCTCGCTTGAGGGTGTCAGTGATGGCCTTCTGGACAGCAGTCAGGTCGGCAGTCTTACCCATGATTGCGGTTTTGAGTAATGAACCAGGCTGGGAGTTTTTAAAAGCCTCAGGAATCTTTTGCAGGTGTTTAGAGTTAATTAGTTGATTCAGATGATTAGGTTAATAGCTCGTTTAGAGAACCTTTTCATGATATGCAAATTTTTTGAGAATTTTGGGTTTTCATGAGCTGTATGCCAAAATCATCAGTATTAAAACAATAAAAAGACCTGAAATATTTCAGTTGGTGTGCAATGAATCTAAAATATATGAAAGTTTAATTTTTATCATTACATTATGGAAAATAATGAACTTTTATCACAATATGCTAATTTTTTGAGAAGGACCTGTATATCATTTATGTATGAACAATGTATTAGTTAATATTTTAGAAACATTTACTGTTAATTATTCTACAGTTAAAGTTTAATAAAGGTAGGTTTAAAGCACTTAATGGCAATATAGTACTCTTCGTGACCTAATCTAAAGTGACAACTAGTTATTCCTAAACATGTTTAACAACTCCTCTATTAATGATATAAAGTAGGTAACTTAAGTTAACGCTTTACATGTGAGCTAATTAAACAACAATAATGTATTAATTACAGATAATCAATGAAGGTCTCACTATTTGTATACAGTCTATTAAAGGAGCAGCTCACTTCCAGAATAAACACTTCCTGAAAATTTACTCACCCCCATGTCATCCAAGATGTTCATGTCTTTCTTTCTTCATTCGAAAAGAAATCAAGTTTTTGAGGAAATCATTCCAGGATTTTTCTACACACAGTGGACTTCAGTGGTGGCCAACAAGCTGAAGGTCCGAATTGCAGTTTCTATGAGCTTCAAAGAGCCTCACATGATCTCAGCAAATTAATAAGAGTCTTGTCTAGTGAAATCGGTCATTTTCTAAAAACACAAAACAAAACAAAACACACACACACACACACACACACACACACACACACACACACACACACACACACACACACATATATATATATATGGTGAGCGTGATTTCACCGAGTGCAACATGTTCCTGGATCAGCATCCTTGTTGATCCTGGAACAACATTCCAATCAACAATCAGAATTGAGATATAACTGTTCAGAAAATATCTGTTTTAGGCTTACAATCAGGATTAGGTGCTTCTACACCCTTGTACATCAGTTATCATTTCACACTGATTTTAGGAATAAATTATGGGTAGGGTTAGGTTTAGGGGTAGGGATTGGGTTAAGTCTATATTTTTGGACAGTAATGTTGATCCAGGATCATCAAAAGATGTCTTCTTTAGAAAGGTCACAAGTGGTTAGTATTTCATCTGTGCATTTTGGTTCAAAATGGTAGGATGGGGGAGAAAAACTCCATTTTCTCTTCCCACTACAAAATTGTCCGCCATCGTTTTATCTTTTTTTTGTAAGGAGTGTTAGAATTTCTTTGCTCATTTGCTTTGTAAACACTGGATCAATATTTCCGTCAATGTCACGTATGCGTGATTACGTAATGCTTGACGTTGAGCATTTGTGGTTAAAAAGTATATAAATGTGTATTTTTCTTACATAATGACCGTTCGTTTCACTAGATAAGACCCTTATTCCTCGGCTGGGAATGTGTAGAGCTCTTTGAAGTTGCATTGAAACTGCAATTTGGACCTTCAACCTGCTGAGGTCCACTTCAATGGGGGTGAGTAAATTATCAGGGAATTTTCATTCTGAAGTGAACTACTTTAATATATTAACAACTATAACTGATAAGCTGTATACTTATTATAAAGTACTACCAAGTTTTTGTTTCTCTCAACTGTAATGCAGTGCCAAAAATGTCTCGGCAGTATACTTCTTTGTCGGTGTGCCCTTAGAAAATCAATGATCTAAAAACCTAAATTAATAGCGTGTGACAAAGAGTCATCTCTTTCGCACAGTTTGTTCATCAGATGAAACCAGAGTGGAAGAGTAGTAGTACTGCACCTGTATTACACACGTAAATAGCTACTGTAGTCAACAAAGGCTGGAGTTGTGTGCATAAGAATGCCTGCAGCGGTTAATGCGGTGAACTGCAGGCATCGAGTGAGTTAGAGAATCAGCTGCTGTTCTTTACGTGAGAAACAGATGTAAGCACCTTGAGAAGATATTGATCAAGGATTACATCTTATCCACCATCACATAACACCACCTGCACTCTTTCAATAAAACTGTTTGAGTTTCAGAGGAGAACAAATATATATCAGTGTCAGACAAATCATCTCCATTGTCAGTAGGACAAATTGAATGACACTTGGCTGTTTGAGATTTTAACAAACTCTCCTTTGCTCTAAAACCTGTCAGTGAAGAATAGCATTTTAACAATATCACCCAGCTGATTGCTCAGTGCAGGAATAACCTGAGCCAGCTCTCTCAATCATTACAGATTCCTCAGGGCCAGAGGAACAGTGATAGTTTTAAATATTTTAAAAAAAGATTTTATGCACAATATCTCCTTTTTAATAAATATAATATTTCATCTCTTCAAGGAGACAGTTCTCTGTAAAATCTGACTGGAATGTCCTTTTTCCCCCCATAAGATAAACCTGTATAAACAGGTTAAAGGTAACAAAAACATAATTTCTGTACTAGGAGCGATGATAAGTTGATAAGTTATTTGTTTGGTTTAGGTATGAGGTAGGATTAAGGAATCTAAAATATGGTCATGCAGAATAAGGCATTAATATGTGCTGTAGAAGTACTAATAAACAGTTAATATGCTAGTAATATGCATTTTAATAAGAAACTAGTTAACAGTGAGAACTGGTCCTTAAAATGATGTGTATATGTAGTACATATCATAATAAATCTAATTCCACAATCAATTCAAAATATTGACCGAATAATGCACTGCACTGCATCAATAGATTTTACATTTCTAGGATTTATAATATATTTCAGTACGTTTGTTAATACTGATACAATGTGCAGTTGGCTCTCTTAGTGCAAAGCCAAAAATACATTATAGACTAACAACTTTGAAAAATTTATTTCTAAATGTTATGTAAACCAAGCAAATAAATTAATTAAATATATGCATATTTGGGAAGGAAATAATAAACTTGGGGTTTGTGTCAAAGATGATGACATATGTCTCGCTCCATGTTGTGGATGATTTGAAACATCCAGCTGTTCTCTGTCGTATGGCTCTAATTAAACTGGAATGTGTTTCCTGAAAACAGATCTAAAATAGAGCTTGAATCTCCATTAATCAGGATTTTTTTTTTCCTGTCAAACCTCAAAGCTTTTAATTAAAAGTCCCTTGGAATAGCAGTTCACACATGTCATTGGAAATCTGAAAGCTGTAGAGTGTAACTAGGACACTCATTATATGGAATATCTGAGATCCCCAAACCCCTCGGTTGTCGACTTGCAAACCTTTAATGACATCAAACACATGCCGCCATGCAAACCTGCAGCTGACAGGGCAGTAAACATACCTCCTAATGGCTGTGTGTGTATTACAGAAACATGCAGATAGCTCATTTCAACCCTAATTGCAATGTCAGTCCCGTTTTCTCATGTATGTATTGCTTGCTTTATTCTAAATATCTTTCAAGTGCACTATTTGACCCTCTGGGCTGCTTTTCATCATGCACAATTTGCAAATCCAGGTAAAGCAACTAATTAAGTTTTTTAAGCTGACCTCTATGGCCATATGCGGGATTTGATTAGGCTACAGGGACGCCTGTCTGCCTTTGCCTCCCTTCACTCTGACAGCTCAGGCTAACTCGAGGTTGTTCACAGCACCTACAGCAATCATCTCCATTGACTTAATGACTGCTTCATCAAAAAAGGCTGTATAGCACAGACCTGACTGACTGTTTCAGCTAAAAGAGAGGAATTTCTCTAACAAGCAGTTGTGGGTATGGAGCGATTGCAGCTCTTGGCAGAGCTAATATTTCTTTTTGTTTGTTCTCCAACAACAAGCTCCAAGTGGCCTCCCTGCTGTAATGAATTCCCATGCTGATCCAGGCTTAACTGGTGAAGGTGGTTGCCTAAAGAAGTACTGCAAGCTACACTAGTAAAGAAACTTAGAAATCAAAGCGCCAGCATCCAAAATGGAACATGGACGAACATCAGTTAATCAAATAACAAATGGCATGCACCATTTTCCTGAGCATTTTAAAGTTATAAAGGTGATTTTACAACCCAGATTCACTAAAAAAAAAACATGCTTGTGCTGACATTTCTACAAAACGTTTCTTGCACATTTTGTGACACTTTCAAGTGAAGTCACCTTTATTTATGTAGCAAACACTGTACAGCTTTACTTTAATAAACAGGGCAAACATATTGAAAGATGCAAGCAAAGGTCATTTCTGCTTTAAAAAAAAACAAGAGTCTCATTGTTCAACAGTATGTGGTAGTAAAATTGCTTTCAGTTTCATCCAAAACAGAACAATGTTAAAGTTAGAAAGTAATGTTAACAAAAGCAAATGTGAGAAAGAAGCACATTTCCTGAAGCAGCCATGCCACTTTAGATTGTTTCTACAACTCTTTAAGCTCTTTTATACATAGAAGTGCAATTCTGCACCAGGTGCAAGTTACAAAGCTGTAATTTAAAGCTATACAAAAGCTATAAAGTTGGTATTTTGCTGCCTCTCATACAGCTTCTCCATTTGTTGGCCATTCAAAAGTTCATCTCCTTTGCAATTATCATAAAAAATTAAAATATGTTATTCATTAATATTATACGAAGAAGTGTAAAAAGTGAGTTTTTGAGAGCTCTTAAAAGTGTGATAATGGCTTGTACTTTCCCTGTCTGCTGCTGTTGAGGGAGTCACCAGTAGAGCAGCTGCACTGAGATAAACAGCAGTGTGGAGCTGTAGCATTGCTACAATCATCTTGCTTTTTAGTAGTAATTCATTTGGAAAGTACCATTGGCAAACACTACATTTCTCTGGCAATATTTCAACAATTATGTTTTATGTAGAACTTTTACATATGTAGAAATTTGTTCACTCTCGCTGATTTGTTTGAAGTGTTTTCTCACAGCATAAAACAGTAACAAGATCCAAATGAGTGTTGGATGAAACAAATACTGACCCGCAATCAACTAAAATCAAAGCCTGCAAATCTACCCGGTCATCTCTCAGCAATGAAGAAGGTCTTTAAGTTCAACACCTGCATGTTCAACTTGTTTATGACTCTTCAGTTGAACTCTTGACCATGTGAATCATATTTTCCAACAGAAAAAGTATCAAAACACTAATAGTACATCTAAGCACATAAACTCCCCATTAAATCTATTATTATTATTATTTTTTGGCTTTTAGTATGAATGTTAGTCTTAAAGTAAGCTAGTGTGCACCAAAACAATGACATGATTCACATTTGGAATGGTCTCTCTACCACCAATGAGGATCAACAATTTTGATGATCTCATTCTGCACATCAGATTTTCTGTCCAATCAAATGCTTTCTAGAATCTGAAGCATCATGCCCCTTACACTGTAAAAGACACTAAAGTTGCGGCTGAAATTGGTTACTTGTTTGCATATTTCTTATATTCTATATGGCAAATGGCACATAGTGCACTATGTAGGGGATAGGGAGCAATTTGGACATGCACACTTTCCTTGGGGATGAATGAAGTCTGATTTCACAGTGCACTCCAGAATTATGTCAACACTGAATAATTAGGGACCTCAGTGGCACTAAAAATAAATATTTTGTTTGTAAATTGTACTTACGCTATGTGTCTTTGAATAATTGTCATTTGGTTTATTTTATCAAATGCTATGACATTTAGAAATGTTAAATGTGGACTAAGTGGACTAAGGACCACTGTACTGCAAAACAAACACATAAATAATAATTAAATGATATAAATGTTTGATAAAGACTGAGGCACTGCAAACAGCTGTGGGAACCTTTCTTCTCTGAGTTCTTTGTGATTACTGAAAATGAAAAACGCAACAGCAACAAGTCTAACTAAAGGACAGATTCTGACTTGAAAGCTTGCACAGCCATTGAAGCTTGATGCATTTGAATTCAGCTGATTTCAACTGAAGATCAATGCAGAAATGTTACTCTCTCAAGCGGTAGGAGACTCACCCTAAAGAACTCTTTGGTTGATCCTGAGTCCAAGGTTCCGTATGCGATCTCTGTTTGTTTGGCTAGATCTTCAGCGCTCTCTATGGGAGAGACCATCCTCTCCACTGTGAGGAAAGCAGCCAGGTTAGCCGTGTAGGACGAGATTATGATGAGGGTGAAGAACCACCAGACGCCTCCCACTATTCTGCCCGATAAGGACCTGATGCACAAACACACACATACTGGCATTCAGGCTTGAATACGTTAAATCTGCCGTATCAAATAATCAGGCACTGTTTTTTTTTTGTTTACCCACTTAAACACATGACTAGCATCCTGAGCTTCCATTTAGCCACACTGTCAAAGCAATTTTCGCCAATATTCACCCTTATATATTGAGTTAGTGTCTCATTTCTGATCTTGCAGAAGTTTGAGTCACATTAGCTCAAAGCTTATTTTCCAGCTGTGCATTTATTGACTGTTGCCTAGACAATATATTAGCATAATCAAATAACATATGGGATCAATGATTGTATTATTTCCTCTAAAGTGTTTTTGCCTTGGGCTGAATGTAAGGCGGGTTACCCTTCTGTAGACTACGTGCTCTTTCAACCATGCGGGTTGTCGAATATATGTACAGAGTGCAAATAACAAGTAGAAACTCTTATGGGCTTACATAATATAATTATTGAATTTTAGATTTACATGGGTTTTTAATAACATGGACCCATCTGAAATATATCTAATCTAAATATGATCTCATGAATAACTGTAACGAGAGTTATATATTATATAATACTTCATTGTTACACCTTTAGAAAGTATAATACATCAAACCTTCAAATATTGTAATGCATTTTAATTTAGCTTTTATTAAAAGATATAATGCATTACAATTATGAATACCTTTATAATGCATTATAAATAAAGGCTTTAAGTAAGAAGTAACCAAATTATTTATTGATATATGATAAATTGATATATGATATGATAAATGAACATATGATCCTTTAATTTTATTGTATTATTATTCTTTTTTGGTGCAGCAGAGTCATTTTTATTGAATACACAATTGACAGCCAGCACAGGGGAATATGAGGGATTCATATTGCAAAAAATGATCTATGACAGCGAGCCGCACAATGGAGTCATTATTAATCAACTTCCTGCTGTTAAATGGAGGAACAATGAGAATAATCATACATCTCCGTCACAGATGCCTACAAAGTGCTGCAGCAGGACTTCTCAAACAATAAATGAATCAGGTAAATGAGAAATACATAAAAAGAGCAAAATGAGAATATGTTGCTCAGCTAATCCTTTACAAAAGAACAAATTAAAACTAGAGCTGTGTCGGCATTATCTTTCAAACGTGAAAAACTGGAATTACCTTTAAGACCAGAGCTGTAATGTATTTAATGTGCTTGTCAGCAGTACTGGGTAGATTTACTTACAAATTGTAGCCCATTACTGATTCCAAATTACATGCCAAAAATTGTAGTTAGTAACAAAATCCATTACATTACACATTTCAGGTAATATAATTAGACTACTTTTTGATTACTTTTGACCTAACCGTTTTATCACATTGATTTAAATACGATAATCTTATCATACTACCAAATCATAAAATAATATTGCAATTAAAATTAATATTTTTTTAAATTCTAACATCAAAACAAATCACTTAATAAAAAACATGGAATATTATACCTGTTTACCTGTATGTCATGTGACCATGTGAAAAATATGTAATCAATAAAAGTGATTACAATTGCAATATAATCTAAATAAGTACTTAATTTTTGGATCCCGATTATGTAATCCAGATTACAAGTAATCAGTTTCTTTGCTACCCAGCACTGCTTGACTGTAACGTTTCATGCAAAAACATACAATGAGTGAATTCACATATATACTCTACAGCCTTTTTCATTGATGGATGTGAAAATCACAGATTATAATCTGGCTTGATGCCATACTGAAAATCTGAGATGGTTTCCATTTATATCTGGGACTATAGGACTACAGTGTATTTAAACCAGTGATAAATTTTCACAGATGCATGCAAACCCACATATGGACTCCACTTTTACAGCACTGCATTTTGAGGCACCAACCTTGGTGAGATATCACAGCCCTGCTGCATGAAGGCCCCTAGAGAGAACCACAGGCTGTTAAAAATCCCAAAGTCATTAGGCGGGTCTGGAGGGGTCTGGGGGTCTTTGGCTTCATCAGTCTCATCCAGGTGCCACTCGTAGGGACTGAAGCGGCTCACGAGGAACAGCACCACGCTGACGCCGATGTAGGCGAAAACGATACACATCCAGATCTCATATGCCAGAGGGTCCAGAAATGAGAACACACCCGGCTTGGATTTCTGAGGTTTCTTGATCATAATGGAGATACCCAAACTCATGAAGGGCTTCGAAAAGTCAATGACTTCCTCTCGCACTAGTGTGATTGTTAACGGTGCAACGGCTATATCTGCTCTCTGGAAATGGGGACATGAACAAAACATGTTAGTGTTGAACAAGCACCGGTACAATAAACATGCACTGCTATAAGGATTAACAGCAAGGTTTTTGTACATCACAAAGACGGTTTGGCAGGTTTAGTTGCAAATTTACTTTAAGCTCTCAGGGTCTTCATGATAACATTTTTTGAATATTGAACTTTTTTTTTTAAATTATTCATCAAAATGGTTTGAAACATTATTTTTGTGAAGATTGCTATATGAACAAAATATAACATAATTTGAAAAGGAAAAATGGGCTTACAGTCAGAAATGACCACCATAGTAAATAAACGAAGAAAAAAAAAACTCTCTCTATATAGTATATAGGGCTATTAGTGCCATATGGGCATCTAGTGGTAATATTGTATGATTTTCTTTTTATCTCCAGTCAGATGCCACTAGTCTGCCTTCCATGAATTGGATTTTAAATACAATTTCTCTATGTTTCTAAAACTTAAATACTGTATTAAAAATATTAAATATTTGTAAATAATATATCATAACATTTATATATATATTTAATATTATATAATATTTATATAACATTTTATATATAAAACAACTATGTATAATTTAGAAGTATATATTTTCCAGTACCATGAAAATTTTCACAGCTCTTTTTTTTTTTTTTTTTCCCAGTGTAGGCAGAAAAATATCTTGTTATGCATTAATGACAGCAATTTGTAGAGGCAGGGCCATAAAGATATGTTATGTCACTACTCTCATGCTAACTCATTTTATGGGTATACTTTTTATACAGTGCAATACTGTAAGCACAGTTTGTACAAATGATTTCAGTTCAGTTCTAAATTATTTTCTGTAGGTAATCAAATGCTGCCCATGAAGCATTTTTTAGCCTGGAACTTTCTATTCCCATTTGGACGAATCAATCATATCAATTCGTCACGGAAAATTACATCTAGCGCTCAAAAGGGGGTCATTTAGTGTTTTCTCAGGCCTTGGTGTGGGGAAGGAAGCCAGAAAAAGGACATTCACAGAGACAGGACTTTCACCGCCTCAGAGAAGCACATGCAAGGCATAACAGAAAAGGCTTTTTGTCCGTGTAGCGCAGAAGTGACAGCTGAGCGTTCGCTTGACTAGATAGCAAGAGTCTTGCTAATTTCTGTGACCCCTACACCGCTGTATCAGGCAACAAACAGAGCGTAATCGCAACGAGCAGGAGACTTTGTTGGAAAATCTTTTTTGAATGCTTCCCTTCTCATGCTTCACATAATGTTGCTGTGGGAACTGCAGATATGAGGCACAGCCGCTTCCTACTTCCCATAATCCTCAGAGGCACTCTAGCATGAGCGTATAATAAAAAGGCAGTGAAAGATTTTATCTCACATGTGTCCTCAGCCAGGAGGACATTAGTTATGCAATCAGGAAGTGTAAGGTCACGGCAACTCTGCAGGTGAACGCTGGTTATAATAAAAGCCTCTACAAATATTAATATCCTTTTATCTTGTGGTTGTAGTGAATGGAACTCCGGTGTACTGTCTCAATAAATCATATAATCATTTGCATATAAATAGCTAATTAAGAGTCTACCAGAAGTGATTTATCAGCGAGGAAGAGATACGCCTCAAAACTCTCAGCGTCTCCTGCACGCTAGATAAATAATTGCATGTGATCTTTTTAGCTCTGAAATTAGCTACGTATTGCACAAATGCGCACAGGTAAAATCCAATTGATAAGAAATGCTGTTGATAAACTGTGAAAAGAAAAAAAGTGAGATTAAGTAACATTGCCACTTAGATGTCATTTAGAAGAATCCCAAAGGAATCCAGTTCACGTTTTTATCTGCTTCTGGCTAGTAGCGAAAAACAAATCCATGGAAACCTTAGCGTTTCTACAATATAAAAGCAGAGGAATTCACTGTCATTGTTTAGACAGAGCTGTCGCTACTGTCTGTAAACTTCAACAGATGACAGAGGTGGATCATATGATTATAATATGATTACATGATTACAGTATCAATCAGTGTAATTTTGAAAGTGTAGCTTCCTGAGATACAAGCTACTCATAATTTAAAGTCAAGCTACACTTTTGAACACGGTGAGCTATTAAGAAAATGCTACATTGGTACTATTTAAGTGGGCATTAAAATAAATAAATAAATAAACTACAACTATCAGATTCTAGCTTTTTTCAATGAGAGAAATCTCTTTGTGGCAGAATTACTGAGGATCTCAGATAGGGTGACAGTGTTAAACTTCAACACAAAATTAGTAATAAAAACATGCTAAATAGCAAAGAACAGCATTTAACTAAATATTAGACTATAAACAAGATGACTTACATTGTTGTAATGACTTTAAACAAATAAAATCAAAAAATATATTTATCAGAAGGTCAAACGTGGCTCAGAAATGTCTGTCTTTACTATCTGCCCACTATTACGTTCAATGGTTCAATGATGGTGTGCTTCTTCTTCTTTTTATCTCCACATGCACTCCCCCCACCCCCATTTTGAGAATAATTTGAGTATAATTTCCAACGTTAGCACAACAAAACCAGCCAATCTCTCTGGCTGATGGTAAGGAAATTGAACAGATGAGGTAGCCTAACCCTCATGCATTTTGTATATGGTCTTCCTTCTTGAATGTCGGCTCGGGGAATTGGAAGTGATTTCACTGGGTTTTCCTCCATTTATAGCAGGGGAGCGCTTTGACAAATGCAAAAATGGCGGGTTGCCTGGGTGCACTGTGAAAAGTGCCTTTGAGATCCAACAGCATAGAGATGAATCAAAGCAGTGCATGCTGGGAAGGAGCATGTTTAAAACACAGTCTTGCCACCAGCACTGTCTGGCTGCAGTTATAGTTGAACGACACCCAGGCATTTCCAGTCAATTTCCCCACGCTCTTTCCCATGAACGAAAGACATAAAGGCAATTCACATCTTCCAAACCCTGATTTGACAGCAATTTCTCTTTATATAGTTTATGCGAGGTTCATGAATAAAAGAGACTACTGCAGAAGGAAAGGTTAATGTTTCTCTGGAAGAGTTTGAAACAAATCCAATACTCACCCCATAGACTAGTTCACCCACCATCCCGTTCCAAGTCTTGGTTTCAGGGTCACGGGCGCCATATTTTCCATCCATGACTATGGACAGTCTGTACTTAATCCCGACATGTTTGGCAATCTCAGAAGCTAAATCGACACAGTAGCCTTCATACTTGTCATTGCCTTCCAGATGCATATGGTTTTTCTTGTACATCACGTATGGTGCTTCCTGTTAATCAAACACACTCTCATTTATTACCATCTTCGTTTATTGCTTTCATTGTCTGGTTTCACAGGCACCAGAGCCCACCGACAGCTTATCAGTCACAGGCATGCAGGCATGCTGGGATATCATGACTGTGCATTCATACCCACCCATTCTCTCACACACATAATCCACCAAACTGGAACACATACAAGAGGAACGACTGAAGCAGCAGACGGGGATTGTGGGACATTGATCCACATGTGACCACGGTCTGACCAAACTGGTTATTTCTAAGGCCCTCTTTACACCTGGTATTAACATCCATCTCAGGTGATCCAATCACAGGTTGCCAATTGAGAAAAAATGTTGTCTACACCTGAAGTACAGCCTGAGAGTTAAAGTCTGGATCTCATGCTCTTGGTCTTGAGACCTCAAGATCACATGAATGCTTCCATGTCTTAAGTCTGAGACACGTGGCGATATCTGTGATCGGTTCCTAAATGGTCATCCTTTGTCGTACAATGAGAGAGGTTCAAAGACGGCCGTTATCACGGTCTTGCGACCAAAGATAGCCTGCGATCATTTTATGACAGTGTCAGAAATACAGCATGCTCATCGCACAGTGTGTTTGCTGCTACAACCCACCTTTACTGACCAGCCGATAAAAAAGTGACATGAAATCAATGCGACATGGCGCAAAAACACAAAACTGCTTACCTCAAGCTCTTATGCATTCCTTTTTGCCACTTTCACTTTTTTTTAAGTATACATAAAAACTACAACTGCTAAAGTGTGATTCATCATGCTTTTTGTTTTCCACTAGCACATGCTGATGACATTTTATTCTTCTATAGTAACATGTGTCGTAGCCTGCGAGTCAATAGGTGTCATCATCGTACAGTCTACACACGCTATACACAAGTTTATTAGATCCATGTCGCACAGTGTGATTTATAGTGATCTTGTAGGATTGCTAAAATTGTGTGTCTCGGACTTTACTCTGGGACTTGGACTATGGTCTCAAAAAAAAAAGGAATCTGAGTTCTAGCACATTTATTACAGGTGATAATCAACTTAATCTCTAGTTGCCACAGTATCCTTTAAACTACAGATAATTTGCAAGAAACTCATGGCTTTGAGTGGCTGCCTAGCTAATATTACAGTGGCAAAGTGTTTTGAAATGAATGCTGCAATAAATTCATTCTTGGTTCTTAGTTTGGGTTTGGGCCACTGTCCTGCAGAGCTCCATCCCTAATCAAAAATGCTGCTGAAATATCTATCCCAGGGGTGCACAATCCTGTTCCTTGAGATCTACCTTCCTGCAGAGCTCATTTCCAGCCATGCTTCAGCACACCATGTCATAATTATCAAGTGTTCCTCAAGATCATAATTAGCTGGTTCAGGTGTGTTTGATCAGGAAGGTAGATCTCCAGGAATGGGAATTGGCAACCCTGATCTAACATATGTCTTCAGGATTGCCTGAAAATTATAGCCAGGCAGGTTTGATCAGGGATGGAACTAAACTCTGCAGGACAGTGACCATCAAGGGGTGCGCTTCTCTGGTCACAAGTTCCGTCATTACCAATAGAGTTCAATGTAAATAATGACCATAATTATCTAACAATGGATTTGAAAAAACCCACCCCAGGACTAGAGTTGCCCATGCATGCTCTAGAATTATTGTTCTGGGTCTGGGTCTTGGATCTTGGTCTAGATCTGGGCTCTGTTATTAGTCTGGATCTAGGTTTGGAAAGGCCTTGGTATTAACATGCATCTTCAGTAACCACTTGTGATTTATCAAAAACATCACTGTAGCATGGTGAGTGGCTGTCATATGCATCCCTGACCACCTCTGATGACTGGGTAACAATGCATCTCTGGACTCTGTTTACATACATTTAGCACTGTCCTCTTGGGATCAAAGCACTGGAGATGGATGATATCAGGTGTAAACAGGGTCTGAGACCATTAAGCAACATTGGAGACAAATCAATGTAGGTTTGATTCTGCTTCTCTCTCTTTCTCTCTCTCTCTCTCTCTCTCTCACACACACACACGGCCGAGGTGCAATATCCCAGGGGTCTGAAATGCATTGGCAGTTGAGGGTGAGAGGTGAGGTAGGCAAGAACGTATGAAGTGAGAAGGAATCCGATTCATGAAGTAAATGGCAGTGACTGCAGAGGAATCATAGTGTTGATTCTGTTCAGACACATTCAAGCATGTTGCACCTATATGCAACAGAAGCCTTCATCATTCCAACAGAAAGAACATTGAACATACTGTAGCCCTGCTAAAAAGACCTGCTTATACCAGCATAAACTTTGGGCTGGTTTATGCTGGGTATTGCTGGTTAGGTGTTTACTGCTGTTTCGGTCTATCTGTTGGACCATCGCAGGTCAACTATCATGACCGTTTTAGTGATATTGGCTGATTTACAGGTTTAGCTATATAAACAGCCTGGTGGGAACACCAGCAGCATGCCAGCGTGCCATGCTGGGGACCAGCATCACAAAAAAAACAATATATGGTCTTTTCAGCAGGGAAACAAACCAAAGCAAAAACAAAGCCATTGTTAGGATCCAAACTCAAAAGCACTTTGTCGACAAACAGAATTGAACAAAGAAAATTTCGCAAGCTGGTTTTATGCCCCCCCATTTCATAAGCTCTTTCGCCCCCCATTTCAAACACTGCAGCAGCAGCTTGCTTTTTTAAGCACATCGTTATTACCAAACAATATGGCTTCTCACAGAGAGAATGCATCCCATTAGAGTCAGAGACAATTAGGGTGCTAGTGGGTTAGCAATGGTTTGTTTGTTCTGTGCTGAATGTATCCTCTCACCTCTTACTTTCTGCGATTGTTTTCCTCCTGAATCCCTCTGATGGAATAACTGACAGCTGCTGGTTTAATTGCTCACATTCAAGTCATTTGAAAGACTGACCTTGGTTTTTGGTGAAACAAAACATTTACTAGCAATTGTTGTTTTACATGGGATAATGTCGTGAGCATTGATTTGAATTCCTCAGAGATGCATGTTGGCCTTGCCAATTGGAGGCTGATGCTAAAGCTAATGTCATTACCGGCAGGAGATGAAGTGATACGTCAGCACCGAGCAGTCCTCCGGTCAATGTAAAGTGGATCTGTGCAGGGGCCTCATACCTGGCCTCACTCAAATACACTTTAACTTTGCCGGGGGCAAACCATCGAACCCTTGTTTGTCGCGGTAAGCGTTAGCTTGCTGTTGTAGCTCATGTGTCATTGACCATTTACTTGATGAGTGGAAACAAGTCTTACCTACATATGCATTGTATATCTACTTTGATGATGTCAATGTAAAACCATCATACCTAATGCCGTTATTGTGATGTCACTGCTACGACAGGCCACTGATATATGGAAAATCAAAATGCTTTGACACCCACACGGATACAGTTGAAACACTCATGCGTCGCGTTTCCTCGCGTTCGACTGTTTCAACGTGTAATGAGTGGATGGAAAGCAACACAAAAGAAATGTACTTCTACCCGCCCAGGACAGAATGTATCAATCTAGGAGTCAACACCATGACCCTGATGGGCAGAATATGCGACACGTTTAAAATGTCATGGAGCGTGTACCATAATAGTAGTGACCACAATTGTTCGGTTTTCCACTGAGGAATCGTTGGTGTACTGCTGATCCATTATATTAACAAAGCGCTCAAACTCGTTCCAGTATCCGATCTGCAAAGGGAAAACATTTGCGTTATTATCAAACCACAGACATTTTTACTGCATTAACGCTAACTACCAAACCCCCCAGCCCTTCTGTTCGGCTAAGGAGGCTGTTGTGGATGTGTACTCTCATAAGACTGTGTTCATTAAAAAAGTATTAGGTCTCCGTGCTGCGGCTGTTATTGCCTGGAGTTAAACAAAAAAGGCAAATTCTTGGCTGACATTTGTTAAATAGAAAAAAAAAATGCTTATGGTAGAATTTTCAGGCATGCAGAAGCTGGAAGATACTCTTGCATGTAATTCTGCTCAACAAAAACTAAACTTGGTTAGGTTTTAATGATTTATGCATTCCGTTTTCACAAGAGTGCACTGTATGTTTCCTCTTTGCTATATGTTGGAGTTGTTTAGCGTTTGAGTGACATGTGTCAGAACAGTTAGCATAGCACTAGCCACTAGGGCATCACTGAGGTGACATTGCAGAGGGGTCCAACACAGTCTTGTACATCACTTCTGACAGCCACTGTCAATGCACTCCTCCTTACCGACACTGACCCCATCTAACCTTAGGCTAAACTACTCTCATCCGTAGTGATTGTTGCTGGAATGCTGTGTTACAAAGGGCAGTTTCTATTAGCTCACAAGAAAGCTGATGAATACTGGTTATGCTGATTCAAGCTGCTGTAAGTGGTAGGTTATAAACTGTTTTAAATGGGGATAGTGGCTTTAAAGATGAATACAGTTTGATGAGCACAGTTTTATTTTCACAGATGTATTTCTTAATGAAATTAGAAGTTAAGACATATTGAAGGTCTTGTCCAGCTACTTCTTTTTGCAACCAATTAAGGCAAGACTCTATTCAAACATTGTTTGCAAGCACTATTGTGAAATTCTTTCTTTCTTCCTTTCCTTCTTTCCTTCCTTCCTTCCTTCCTTCCTTCCTTCCTTCCTTCCTTCCTATCTATCACCATCTCTTCAGTAACACTTACACACAGCAGACTTCACAGTTTTCTTTCTATCTATATTCTGAAGGTTTTTACAGATGGTTTGCTCATATATCATTTGCTTGATTTATATAACATTTTATTGCTATGGTGAAAATGTATTTATTTCTCTGGCTGTTGACAGTTTTTCCTGATTTATGGAGTGATAAAAAGAGATCCAAAATCCTCTCTTTAAACACATTTAACTCATACACAGTAAGTCAACAAAATGAAACAAGAATTTTGAGCCATGCTCAACAATGTTCAGATTTCTATTCTGCAAATGTATGCATATTAGTGCATTTTTAAGTAGATAATGCTTCATTTACATATTTAAACATAACTTTTCATCAGATTTAATATACAAAATGTAATAATGTACTTTTATTAATTAACTGGGGAGGTTTTTATTCAATTTGCCTGTTATGTCTGGACTTAATTGTTGCTAAGATGAGTCACCAGTATTGTTGGTCTATTTTCTCTATTGAGAATAACTATACATTTTAAATGTGTATGTGTATATGTATGTGTTTTTTTTTTTTTTTTTTTTTTTTAAGTAAACTAGCATATACATACTGAAATGTATCCCAGTTTGGGTTCTTACACTGACTTTACAAAGCTTACCCAACAAATGGACAAATTTACTGATGACTTACTTTTCTTGGGCCCCCTGTTTTCATTTCATAAACATCAATAGTGTAGTTTGATCTGCGGCCAAAGCTGTCAAACTGAATATTGCCAGTCATCCCTTGCACCTGGACCTGCCAGAAACGACAACACAAAGAAACCAGCAAAATAACAATGGTGCATGACACTTAAGAATACATTAGGATGTGTCAGAGAAGCACATATGAATCATACAGAGGCATAATTCATTTCAAAGTACTCACTCTGACAATCTGAATTACACATTGAGAGATTACAAATGGTTATTGTCATTTTCATAAAAGCTTAAGCACTCAGAATCTTGCATGAGAAAAACAAAAGATAGATGTTTTACCATTTTGAGAGCTCGTTCAATGTCGATGCCTTGGCTCCAAGGGACTGCAGGGTTAGCCAGGCAATCGCCTGCACTGCCTCGCCTGGACACATCTACTCGCTGGCGTCGCAGGTATCGGAACGCCTCCGCAATGACCAGGATAGCATCATAAGACAGTGCTGAAGTGTACTGTACACAACAACCGTTAACCACATCACATTAACAGTTATTTGTTAGAGCAGTTTTAAAATAAGCAAACACATTATCTGTAAGTAAACACTTCGAACAGGGTTAAAATAAGCTGCCCTCTTCCAGGTCTACAAGCGCATGTTGATGTACATAATGAAGGATAATTGCGATGCATTACTGCATGTAATCATAGCTGGCAAATGCAACAAAAGACGACACACTTCAGGGATGTAGCTTGTGCATTGTTTCTTGCTATGTAAAGAGTGTTAACAAGGTTTCTAATTACAGAGATATGTAAAATGTTTAGTTTATGTGAGACTCTACCGGGTTTTGCTGCTATTGTTGTTCATGGGTGTAACCTGTAATTACATCCCATTTCAACCAAGAAAAGAGAATGAGCTGGCATCTGCTAATTTGCTGTGAGCTACGCTATTGTATTGTTTTGTATTTCTTCAAAGCGACTGTAGTGAGGAATTCAGCGACTAAAATAAACGTAATATAACAAAGGTAACATCAAAGGAGACATTGTGCATTTACATTCTCAATTCAAAATGCCTTTTGATGCCTTCATTAAAATACTGTCTTGGAAAAGACTTGGAAAATGTGTCTGGCTGCAAGTGCGAATTTCCACAGTGAGAAATTAATGAAAAAGAAAATGTTGAGCTTTAAAAAAATACAAAATAAAATAAAAGGAGTCTATTGTGTGAAATATACTTAATTTTTCATTAAAATAATGTTACAGTGCAAAATATGTACTGTGCCCCTAAAAGCAAAGTATAATTAAAATGTTCCCTTGGTTTTTTTGGGGACTTGGACAGTTTTATAACATTCAGGTGTTTTTAAACGTGCTTGCCAGTTCGATGAGAGCGTGGTCATTTCTTACCCACCCATACACACTAAAACCTTAATTAAAATAGCATTTAAAATCTCTTCATCGCATGATCATTGTTTTATTAGATGTAAATTGAGCCCCAGTTTTAATAGCACCTTGGACTGAATGTCAGTTTATCGACTGTTGCAAGGAAGGAAAATAGAGAAAATGGCCAAAGAAAGAAAAGGTCAAAGATCAGAAGAAGAAGAGACAACAACGTTCGTTGTATGTTTTTAAGTAGTTTCAGACCTTCAGCGGAGTGTTTCTAGCTTCAGGAAACTCTCTTTCATCTAGACGGTCCCATCTCTGGAGAAACTGTTGAACAACTGTGTTTTCAGGATTGATTATCTGAAAGCCACTAATGTTTGCTCCGCCGAGAAAGACCTTGTCCAAGCTGATGTTGGTAAAGCCCTGAGGAAAGAGATGATGGAAAAGAAGCAAGCTTAGGATCCATGAGATGATGGCAATATAACAATCATCATGTGAAAATGGATTCAACTCAATGTTTCTGCTTCAAAACCCAAAAGACGAAAATCACTGGGGTTCCTTGTGGTATATTGAAATGAGTATTGTATAAGGTTGTTAAATTGGTAGAACCATAAGAAAACTGATATTTATGATTTTAATATATCACTTTTGGATAAATAAATAAAAATAAAAAAACACACTTGTGTATCAAAAGTGTGTAGAAATATATAATTGTACTTGTTAATTTTTACTGATTACACTTACACTCTTTTTCAGAGTTATTACATTTTGTTGACAATCATATAAAAATGACAAAAAACAGTCCCATATACATATATTACACTCATTTGTTGCATGTTTTGTAGTGGATGAGTATCTTTTCATCTTCTTGAACATTGTTATTTGTCTTTGAATTTCCATTATTTCTGAAAATCTCCCTGATTTAGTTAGAGTACAGAGGTGCTGAAACTCACCAGATTGGCAATAACATAATGGTAGCCCCGACTGTTCTTTCCAAGTGCCACAACCTACAGGAAAGAGAATCAATAACAGTTTACAATCCATGTAAGAAGAACGCAGGGGCCTTATAACGTCCCTCAGGTGAGCGCCTCTCTCCATTTATACTGTCTTAACTGACAAAGGCGCTCAACACTGATGGATGTTTCCACATGCAGCGACTGACAGTCTTCGATGTGGCTTGCAACTGTACGCTGGCCAATGGGAATACACATGGACAAACCCCTACATGTCTCTGACTTCCTACGTATGAACAAAAGGCGTCACTGCTGGGTGCTGATGACTGACCCTATCTGACCCTGTAATCTTCACCTCAGACCCCTTTCAATAGTGGCCATTAGTGAAGCGTACAAACAATGATCACTTCAAGGACATAATTTTGCTGTTTATGATCCTGGGTTATGTGTCCTCATGATTAATTTTGAACCCCAAGGTAAAATCTCACATGAGATTTTGAAAGCAGTTGGTTGTGACACAAGCTTTGTGCAGGGTGAACACATACAGTATACACTTAAAAGACAGAAAATCCTTTTTTCTTTCTTTTTTTTTTAAGTGATAGAAATGCTCACTTCCAAATGGAATTCATTCTATGTCAACATCTATGAATTATCATTAGAGTACTAGTGGAGTATTAGTAGATTGTTGGGGTAGGGTACGTTTACATGTATTGGTAAATTTACTTATAATCAGTAGAGGACCATCAAAATAAATTGTTAACAGTTATTATGCAGACAGTCTACTAATACTCTAATGGCTGCTAGCTGACATGGAGTTGCAAAGTTACTTATACTGTAGCTAGTAGAATGTCCATGCGTATCATGAAAATAATGTGTTACTAAAAAGTCCTTTATACAAATGTTTCTTGTTTGTTCCACTTATTCATTCTGTATTAGTGAGATGTGGGCAACTTTGTACAAATGGATACAATAATAAAAACAATAATTTTGCCACTTTTTTCCATCTATTAAAAATGTAGCACAGGGGAAGGATGACTGCTTGTGAAGGCTGGTCAATTTTGACAGCAACAAAACTGCAAATTCATAGCATGCTATGACATGGATATAATATCACAGTGTACCTGAGCTGAAGATCATGAAGGAAAGTGCATGGAGAAAGCAGTAATGAGCAATGAGCAATAACTTGAGCAATTGCACCATTCTAGACAGAACAACATGTTCACCCAAAAATGGACCTCTTGTCACACCATTTACTAAACTCTCATGTCTTCTTAAAGGAGTAGACAGTGACTAGGCATTGTCAAGTCCAAAAGAGAACAAATAGCACCATAAACAGTTCTTTTTATCTTTTATTTTATTTATTTTTTTTTTTTTTTATGGGAAATACTTAATTTCACTTGTTACAAAAATTTTCTACACATATCTATCAAACATGTGCATTATTAGTGATTAAGAGAGAACCAATGCCATTTGGCTTCACTGAATGTCAAACCACACAAATATTCATTTAACACAGTTTAGGGTTTGATAGTCCATTTTAGACATTCTACTAACTATAAGTAACTGCAACTACATGTCAACAAGTAGACATTAAAGTATTAGGTATTAGTAGACTGCTTAATATCTGCTCACAGTTTATTTTGATGCTCCACCAACACACGTTCAACTGACTAAGCAACTCTGCAAGTATGTCAACTTATTCTACTAACCCTAACCCTAATGGTCTACTGATACTCTAATGAGAGTTCCAAATGTATTACAGTTCATTACAGTTAGTTGACATGTACAGATAGTTGCAAAGTTATAGTTAGTAGAATGTCTAAAGTGGAATTGAAAAATAGTGTTACCCAGTTTGAGAGAAATGGATTACAGCACACTCATTTGGATTACTTGCAATACTTTTAGAGACCCTTTTTAATCCTTTCCACTAAATGATTTCTGATGTGAATATTCTACATTATATCATCCGTGTCCTTTTTTGTTCCACAGAAGAGACAACCTCCTATAGATCTGGAACAACATGGGGGTTAGATGATAATGACAGAAATTTCATTTTTGGCCAACCTTTAACGCCTCCCCAAAGCATAAAAGATTGTGATCTAATGATATAGCCATATTGTCTCTGATGCTCTTTTGCCATAATGCCCTTGACTTTTGGCTCCACTGAAGGCTTTTGGAGCCAGTGAGGTTATCAGTCCTGTCCCACAAACAAATACTGCTGCAGGCTCCTCACACCTGAGCGAGAGCTGGCGGAAGAACAAAGATCATGACTGAACTTCACAGCCTGTGGGACAGCAGGACCACTCTACAACCTTGATGTGGACACAGCCAGGGTCTAATGACACGATTCCATTCAAAGGGTCCAGACCGAGACCTGACGCACACATGGCACAGAACACTAGTACTAACAGAAGACATGATAGAATTTACATTTGAAGTGAATCAGTCCTTGAAATAACCGGTGGTCTTTTTTTTTTGTACCTTTCCGTACTCTGTTGAAAAAAAAATAAAAAAAACAGCATAAGCTGGCTAGGTATGTTTTGAAGCGTGACAACTGGTTTGAGCTGGTTTAAGCTGGTCCTGATCTGGTTAAAAACTGATCATAAACTGGTTTAAGCTGGTCCTGAGCTGGTCCTAAGAAACCAATTCGTCAGTCACCTAAGGAACCAGTTCAAACCAGCTGCCATTCTTCAAAACATATCAAACCAGCTAATGCTGTTTTTTTTTTTTTCAGCAGGATCAGCAGTGTCATAGGCAGAATCGTGCTGATAGAAGTGCTCTCTACAGCGCGCGATCAGTTCTCAGCGCTCAAATACACACACAGCAGTTCAAATGTTTATCGTGTAGAGTATCTCACGTAAATTCAGTTGGTTATGGATTAAGTAAACGTGAACAGGTGGGTGAAAACTGAACGTGTGTCAGTATTTAATGCATGCCTTCTGATATAAAAGAGCAGCATTCCAAATTAAATACCTATCTGTCATTAATGTTAACCAACAAAAGATGTTAAATAAATGTATACATGTTAAGTAAAACCTACAGTATCTGAAAAATTTGTTTAATTTGTATCTCTATTGTATTTGTCTTATTGTGCTTCTTTAAATATGTATATAAGTTGCTCCTTTTTTCACTTAAAGGGATAGTTCATCCAAAAATGAAAATTGTCATAATTTATTCAATATTTTCCAAATTCAGTCCTTGATTCAAATTTCTCATAAGCTTAATTGATTTGGTCTAAAGAGAGAAGAATTAATGATTATTTTAGTTTGAAGACTACATATAAAATAGCTACCAAAATAAATTTTGGTAACTACAGTTTGGCTAAAACTATTGACTAAAAGTAGTGACTAAAAGTTGACTAAAATGCAATGACATTTCGTCGACTAAAACTAGACTAAAACTATGAAAGACTCAAATGACTAAAATGTGACTAAGACTATTAAGCATTTTCGTCTCAAGACTAAGACTAAGACTAAATCAAAAATGCCTGCCAAAATTAACACTGCCCTCCAGTGCCCCTATTAGGTGTAGGCCGGGGCTCGGAACAAGTAGTTCCACTCACCATTGTCAAAGCACTACCTCACTGGGTGAGATTGGATAACACTGGAAAAATGTACCCGTTCTGCTTGGAACAGGGATGATGCGGAAGCCCCATCCTTCCCAAAGGAGTTTTTAGAAGCAAATACACATATAGCATCCGTTTAGGTGTATATGAAGAAATGTTAGGTGATTAAAACCCTCTTGGGAAGGCAGAAGTCTGCCGGGAAAACCCAGGCTCAAAGGTTATACCGTGGACTATACACATATGAGTACCGCTAAGGTCTCAATATGGAATCCAGCCTTCCACAGTTCTCATGGATTCATCATAAAGGCCTGGCGCCGGACATTCCGCCACATCCAGCTGCCTAGGGTGATGGAGGATCTCAATAGGGTCTACAGTACGGACACTCTGGAGCAGTTTTAGCAAACTGACACTAACCGGGGCCTCTCGGTGCCACTACCTATTTGAGGTGAGAACACTGGAGGATACCAGCTCTACACGAAGAAGAGAAGAACACCACTCGACGAACAGGTTCCACTTCAAGGCATAAGCATGCTTCGTAGATGGTGCTCTTGCCGAAGTGATGGTGTTCACTGCCTCCTGGGGTAGGTCACCTAGAACCTCTGCGTCTCGTTCAGGGACCAGAAATGGAGTTTCCAAAGGTTCTACCCGCAGAACAGGGGCATCGGATGCTTTCACTGTAGTGAAGCAGATACCGCTGAACTTGGAGGGACACGGGCGAACTGAATTGCCGAGGCTGATGGTCCACAGAAGCCAGCGAGACGGACTGGGTAGTGTTGACCAGGTGCTTAGAAACAGTACAAGTGGGACCAGCAGAACCACAGCCGTACCCGCAGTGGGGCAGCGAGGTGGAACACAGGGACCCAACTGGTTCGCAGCTCTGAGATGGTGCTCTTCCAGCAGTGGACCTCAGCATGCTTAATGCCCAGACACATGAGACAGCGATCGTGACCATCACCCGTTTCCAGGTAACAACCACACCCAGAAACGCACGGGTGAAATGGCATCCTTATAAGGACGATCCGTCGTCTTTACAAAGATGCAGCTGTGAAGCTCTTTTAGAGAAATTTGCTCTTTAGGAAATGCTCTTTTAGTGCTGAGGCGCACAGGGGAATTGGCCGTTTGCAACCCAACAGGGGGTAGTGCAGCCTGAAGTGCGCAACCCACTCGACTCGGGAATGACCACCGCTGAAGCGCCGTCTTGCCGAGAGCATGCTGAACTCGTAGTTCACAGCAGACACAGTTGAGCAGAACAATACTAACGCTCGGCTCCGAAGCGAAAAGCTGGTATGCATTGCACCTGCTGCCTTATTATACTAACGCTGTTATCAGCGGCAACTGGATGCAATAATTGCATGACAATGTGCATAAGCTTGTTTAGTTTACACTCAAAGTAGATTGGTCTATCGAAGGGATATCCCAATTCGTCAGTCACCAACGTGACGTCAAGAGTGACCGACTGAAAGGGAATGCGCCTATTGGTAGTCGTCCCATTATTTCTGGGGCTTAGGTATGTCATCATGTTATACATTTGCATAATGCCCACCTACTGGCTGCTTTTGTTGCCCTCAAACAACAGTTGGGTATGTGATTTGGATATGTCGAGAAGATGTTTGTTTTTTTCACTGCAATGGCAAAAAACATTGTATGGACTTACAGTACAGGTCAAAAGTTTGGAAACATTACTATTTTTAATGTTTTTGAAAGAAGTTTCTTCTGCTCATCAAGCCTGCACTTATTTGATCAAAAATACAGAAAAAACAGTAATATTGTGAAATATTATTACAACTTAAAATAATAGTTTTCTATTTGAATATACTTTAAAAAATAATTTATTCCTGTGATGCAAAGCTTAATTTTCAGCATCATTACGCCAGCCTTCAGTGTCACATGTAACATCCAGTCTATCACATGATCATTTAGAAATCATTCTAATATTCTGATTTATTATGAGTGTTGGAAACAGTTCTGCTGTCTCATATATTTGATGAATAAAAGGTTAAAAAGAACTGCATTTATTCAAAAAAAATAATAGATTCTAATAATATATATTCTAATAATATATTTTCTTTACTATCACTTTTTATCAATTTAACACATCCTTGTGCTGAAATAAAAGTATTGATTTTATTTTAAAAAAAGAAAGAAAAAATTACTGATCCCAAATTACTGACCAGTAGTGTATATTGTTATTACAAAATATTTATATTTTAAAAACATAGCTTTTTTTTTTTTAACTTTTTTTTTTTTTTATACTTTTTATTCATCAAAGTATCCTAAAAAAGTATCACATGTTCTGAAAAAATATTAAGCAGCAGAACTGTTTCCAACTTTGATAATGAATCATCATATTAGAATGATTTCTAAAGGATCATGTGATAATGATCCTAAAAATTCAGCTTTGCATCACAGAAATAAATGATAATTTAAAGTATAATAAATTTAAAAACAATTATTTTAAATTGTAATAATATATCACAATATTAAATTTTTTTTCTGTATTTTTGATCAAATAAATACAGGCTTGAGGAGCAGAAGAAACTTCTTTCAAAAACATTAAAAATAGTAATGTTTCCAAACGTTTGACCTGTACTGTATATAGAGATGCCATAGTTATTGTTTACAGCTGCTCATGAAGCCTCAGGAGCTAAAACCTGATTATGGTAATAGCCGTAACATTTCAAACACACAATTTAAACATTTGACCAATCACAACAGACTGAGCTGGAGCAGACAGAGTTGGGTTTAAAGAGACAGGAGCTAAAACAAGAGTGTTTCAGGCAGTGGGTGAAAAGAAATGCTGCTGCAGTGTATAGAATTACAAAAATGATGTGCTTTCTGATCTGTAAATCATCTAAATGTATTCTAGCATAGCCCAAAAATAAAATTATGAACTTGTAATTGAACATAATACGGCCACTTTAAATGACAATATTCAGCAACTATAATATTTCAGAGCAGCAGATTACTGAAATCCCAGCATGTAATATAGACGGATGAAAGTGGGCTGATTTCTGGGAGGCATTATGGGGCTGGATTACAGATAATGTGAAGTAAATACCCAAAGATTTCTGCGCTCACTTTGTAATCTTCCTCCCCTCGCTGGCACATTGATCCCACCTCTAGCACTGTCACCTTTGTGTTGGCCAGTCAGAAAGAGATTTGGTGTCCTTGAGGGTAGTTTTCACCCCGTCGTGATGGGCAAAGGCAGAATAGAGTGACCCTGTGCCCGCCCACAGACAGAACCTATTCACACGAGTCTGACAGAGAGAGCCCAGCGCATGAGCCCAAATGAAAGCAATCGCAAAGCATTCAGTCCAGAGGTTCAATAAAACCAGACGTCAGACCGCTGGGTCATTACAGCTCAGGCATGACCTTTAGCTAAAACACGCAGAGCTGGGATTTGGACTTGAGCGCAATAACTGCAAAAACTGTTTGATTGTTTTAGGAAAATGATGTTAAATGGCATAGCAGGGACTATATAATTGCTCTTCCTTGCAGTGAGCGGTTAGGGTTTCATTTCTTGGGGGCTGATAAAGAAAATGATATTGGATAGTACCACAGAAGAAAACAAAAATTAATAATAAATAAAAAAAAAAAAACTAGATTTGCATTTCCCAGAGGAAATATCTGTGCTTGCAAGGCAGCAAAAGAGTGTTCAAATGTTAGGTAAAATATAGTGTTCGAGAGAAAAATGGAGAGAGGCTGATAGTAACATGCTAAATTCATGACTAAAGAATGTAAGAAAGAAAAAAAAAAAATCACAATAATTCAATATGTAAATCAATTTAAAAAAGACCAATAGCAATATTGCATGCAAATACTGCAATGACATCATCAGTGTTAATTAGAATTTGAATGCTCCACATTCTATACATCATTTAATGTAATTTAGAGAGATTTACAAATTTCGTAGGAAACTTTTTTTTTTCTATTATTTTGTATTGCACTTATAATTTTGTAGCAATGTTTTGTAGTACTTTAGCATATCAAAAATAGAGCCAAAAAATAATTTAGTGCAATGACCATTTTTCAAAATCTCTCTGATTTCTCTCTGAATGGTTTATAATACCAAACTTTGACTGAAAAAAGAAAAATATATATATATAAAAAAGAAAACTATTTGCTTTCTGTTTGACATCAATCAAAACAAGTTATTTTCACAGCTCATGTTTATTGCTGCTCTTTGTGGACTGGGAAAGAAGTTTTGGGTTTTGAAAGTTACAGTATGTTTTCATAATACAAGCTCCAATATCTCAAAAGATAAATCATCATAATGCTATATCTGAAGAAGAAGAAGAAGAAGAAAAATAAAAAAATCAGATCACATACCTAAGGCTACAAAACAAAGTTTGGATGAAGTCTGTATATTATGCAGGTGAAGCTGAATTAATTATGGAACATTGTGGAGAAGAATAAAAAAAGAGAATATTCACGGCAGTGTTGCACTGTAACTAAACAAATAACAATGCATAGGAAGAAAACAATGTGTAAGAACCATTTAAAAAATATTATTCCGAATGCAAAAACAGAAGTGGGTCTAAAGCGTCATGGGCAGGCCTTATCTCACTCACAGCATGAGTGCAGCTCGGGTAACAAAAAAGCTGCAGCATCATCAATTCCTCCTCCAACACTTACCTCATGGCACGACCAATCAATAAGCGTTCTTCAAAACTCATTGAGGGCTGAGGCTGGGGGAGGACAAATTGCCCCAAACGCTTTCCAAAAGCTCTCCAGAACACTCAGTTATCTTAATTTTTGCTCCCTCAGGCTAGCTTTTATGTGGGCAGGCCAGAAGCCGGAGTGATCCCGGGGGGATACATTCTAATTAACTGGCAGAGGCATCTGTACCTCTCCTGTCCTCTCAGCTGCTTTGAATTCAAACCTCTGTGAGCTGAGCAGGTCTGGCTGTTTTCCAAAAGACAAACTAAATACACTAGCCTATGCAAATGGATTTGAATCCGTGTATAACTTTTCTGAAACATTAAACACCTTTAATATTGGTTTTTACTTAAATCACAATTGCAACATCGGGCTGATCCAATGCAAAGCATAATCCGACGTACATTTAAGTGGTTTACTAAAAAGCAACATGTAAAACCACCCAAACCATAATGCTTTAAATTCGTTATACCATCAATAAAATGAATATGCATCAGTATGCATTTAAGTGGAAACAAATGACTGTATAGAGTCTGAACCTCATAGAAATGCATGAAGTTTGAATGGTCATACATCACACTTTGTTTTTTTTTTTTTGCTAAATAAAAAATGTTCATAGCAAAGTTAATTTTGCAATAATTAGACATTTGTTTGAGGATAAGTCCATCGAGCATCGCTGCAATCCTACATAGAATGGATGGATAGACATTTTTTATATATATATATATATATATATCAGAAATATTTAATATAAGAAAGTCAGATGATGATGATCTGAAGAATTTGATGAAAGCAAAAAAGAAGGAATTGACATGAAGAGAGGCAGAACTATTGATAGAGGTTACCAACCACCACTGTTTTCATAGTAGAATGCCCCTGAGGTGATAGTTGTCGGTAGTTTAAAAAATATATATATTAAGAAGAACATGGTCATCTTCAAAGGATCAAATGGACAATTGGCACTAATGGCTGCCTTTTCAACACCAATCTGACTTTTCATCTAAGACATATGCTTCAAAATCCCCCCAAAAGAGCTGTGACCCATCTAAAATCATTAAACCAATCAACCCCTTAACTTATTTTCTAAAGTTCCTATTTTAAGAATCTTTCCATATCCACGTTTTTCTGTAAAAGGTTGTAGAGTGAGATCTTGAGCTGAAAAATCAATCCTGCTCTGGGGTCTGTGATCATTTCCCGCCCCCGGTTGACCTGAAAGATGACCCAGCCAATAGATTCTGGTTCTTGTTAAACTCAGAAACATCACTATGGTGGCCATCTGTTTGATTTTAGGTCGCACAAATACCGTGTTCACCTACTAGCACAGCCTTGAACCAGATGCCTATTTGTCCTGTCACTCTTTTATATTTTAACCAAAGTTATATCGTTAATAAATAAGTGCATTTTAAAATATGCTATCTTTAAAGTAATATAAGTGACTTACATTTTGACAGTTTTTCAGTATGATTGTTTAGAAAAATGTTGTGTCTCAGATCAAGACAGTGGAGATTTGTTCCTGAATGATTCAATGATTCAATTACCTATTAATTATGTTTTTCCTACAGTTACTAAAGGTTTTTTTTTTAGAGAGAATTTTGGTCTTGGAAGTTTTTGATGAGAAATGACCATGCCCATGTTTTTATTACGTTGGTACAGGTATGTATTGCAGCAGTTCAGACTTGATGTGGCACTAAAATGTCGGTAGCACTTTATTTTACAGTCCTGTTCTTCATGTACATACTATGTACTTATGTACGTAGCTACAATAACTAGGTAATAACCCTGGACCTACCCAATGTAGTTACCTTATATTACCAGTACTTTCTTGGGTAAGTACACTGTAAGCACATTGTAAGTACATGCAAGTACACGTACTGCTAAATAAAGTGCAACCAAAATGTCAATGCTCTGTCGTGTTGAATAAAATAAAATCCACTACACCAAACCCAACCCTAAAACTACCCAGAAGTGTTAACGATAGCAATATATATATATTAGTGGTGGGCATAGATTAATTTTTTTAATCTAGATTAATCTCACTGTAATCTTGGAATTAATCTATATTAATCTAGATTAAAATGGCTCATTAGAATTCTGCTGAAGGCATTCAAATTATGTTCAATAAGATGTACTTGTTAGTACTGATAGAGCTGTGCTGCACTCAAACATAATAGTTTGACGACGACTCTTCCCCTGCGCTACATTGCTTGGCCCGGCATCTTCCGCATTAGCTAATGGATGCTTTGTGTTTAGGTGCTACTTGAGACTGGAAGAACTCCTACAGTAAACTAATTTCGCATTACACAATTTGCAAACAACCTTACGCCTGTTTCACACATACTCCATCTGCAGTGCGTATGCATTGCATTTTTTTTTTTTTTTTACGCACCCATGTTAACGGATTCCAGCGTTCATGCGGTTGCGGTCCATCAGTGCGTTCCAGGAGCGGTGCGTCTGTACGTTTACGTACCGAGTTTATTTTTGCTGTGCTGCATGCACTGAATTAAAGTGATAGCGCATTGTTCGTGGTAAAAATTAACATGGATTGACACGGAAATGCAGTAATTTCACAATAAATGAATACTAATTAAAGGCTTCTGTGTTGTACACGCAACACATGGGTTTTTGGCTAGGTTTAAAACAAGAAAAAGAGCACCTTTAGATAAACGAGGCAACATGATATAGACCAATGCACTTTTATGAAAGCAGAAAAACAAAGTTCATT
Organism: Cyprinus carpio; assembly: GCF_018340385.1. Classification (NCBI taxonomy): domain Eukaryota; kingdom Metazoa; phylum Chordata; class Actinopteri; order Cypriniformes; family Cyprinidae; genus Cyprinus; species Cyprinus carpio. The sequence continues at coordinate 5,234,818 of NC_056610.1, read as the reverse complement.
AAGAACCGTGCGATTGCTTGTAATAAAGATTTAAATGCAAAAGGCACGAGAGTCCACTGTTTCTGTCAGTGGTGCTTTAATTTTAAATATTTGCGATATCCCAACAAGAAAAGTAGGCTAATTGTTGTGTTTAAATGTTTTGCCGCTTGCTTGAGCAGCTTATTATACAAACCTAGAAGTCAAATGCATGAATAATATGTTGTTTATATTTATTAAGTTTTAAACTAATGTCTATGATTATGAAAGATTGTTACTGTTCTGTGATAAGAGTCACAGTTTTTTATTTTTTTTTACATGGTTTGAAATATAGAATAATGAACAAATGTTGTGTTTGTGGACTAAACAGCCGCGGATCCGTAGCGGACTGTAAACGTGTCCTGTGTGAAAGCACAATGAGTCCGTGCTGCTTCTGCCCCACACACACACGGACTGCATACGCACTGCAGACGGAGTATGTGTGAAACAGGCGTGAGTCTTGTCGAGGTTTTTTTTGGGAAGCTTGGTAATTTCACAGTAGGCATACACACAGGTTCGAAGACTCGTTCTTGCCCCCTACAGTGCAATTCGTCTAGGTATACTTCCGAGCTAAACTATCACGGTGAAAGTCATCATAGCTTGCGTAGTATAGACCCAGCTCCCAACCCAACTTTGAGAATAGATTAACAGCTATATTTTTTTATCGCCCGATAAGAGTCTCACGTTAACACAGCACGTTAACGCCGATAACGGCCCACCACTAATATATATATATATATATATATATATATATATATTATATATATATATATATATATATATATATATATATATATATATATTATATATAAACAAAAACAAACAAACAAACAAATACTGTACATTAAAAACATATTTGCTTGTGCACCCATACGATTTTAACTTACTTACATGGGTTTGAGCTGTTTTGATGAACAGAAGTTTCACGTCGCCTCACAAGTGACGTTATCGCGTGAGCAACTGAGCAAGCTTACTCCATTAGAAAACTATGCATATGAAACTATATACGGTGTGTGACGCCAATGTTCAAAAGTGTAATTTCTGAACAAATCTGCAGCATTTTAAAATAGTTTTGAAGGCATAACAATAATATTGTGCAAGGAACTGCGCAAAAATTTGTCAAAACTCTTAATCAAAATCTGAGGCAACATTTTGAGCTAGGTTGCTGGGCAACTTTTTTTTTTAAGCAGTATTGCTTGGGCACTTTCCCACTGAGAATGGGTAACAAATTTCTATCTGGATACTTTAGATCAGTCATGGGCCCTGTGCCTCACCTGGTTGCCCATTGACAGCAACATTAACCAAAGTTGCCCGGCAACATTTCTCAAAAAATTGCCCCGTTTATCATCAGCCTCACCCTGTAAACCATAATTTGTGTGAAAAGGAATAAAAAATTGTGGGAATTTAACTGCAACTATTGTCCATTTCAGCTACTTTGCCATAAGCATGCATTTTCAATAAGCCTGGGGAAGCAAAAGAAAATAGATATATAAATAGATTTCATGTGTGTTTTTACTGCCAAGGTGCTACAGGGTCATTCCTTTCTTAATGTTTATACAGTTGTCCTTTGTTTCAGTCATGTCTAAGCTCAACGTACATGATGTTCTGTGTTTTGCTTGTTCTTCCCATATTCATGTCATGTCTGTGGTTAAATAATGAATTTCGGCTGGTTGTAAATTCAGCAGCTGCAACTTGAGCATATTTGACTATCAAAACTAGAAACACAAGTGTGTGGATTACTGTTAGTGTATTTTTAATTAGGATTTCGGATTACCCTCTTTACTATGTTTGACTATTGTCTGTTCCTGAATCCTGTTTCATTCCGTCTCACTCTGTTTGCCTCCTGCGGTACAACTCGAACCTCCTAATCCCATTAGATTGTTAGAGTGACACGTTAAACGCTCTCCAGAGCCTGTGAGCTTTTAAGAGATTTTAAGGCCCCAGTCTTTAGGATTTACCTCAGATGACTCGAGCATTGTTTTATTTTGACTCTTACTTTCTCAGCCTGCTACTGTTTGCAGGGCTAAAGGGATCGCTCTCTCAAAAATGAATTCTTTCATGACAAAATTATTTTGCGTGAACTATCCCTTTCAGTTTGTTACTAGCCATTTATACACTGGCCTTTATGCAACATTCAACCCTGAAACAATATTGGAGTACATTTTACTAGAAAATACTTCCCAAGAATCGTCTAAAATTTCTTTTTTAATAATGCATAGGTATTTTATTTTAACAATTTTGTTGAAACAAATGAACCTTTTTCTATAAATTTAGAAATATATTTGTATTTTATCAAATAAATACATATACATATGCACTTTAAGGATTTTTAAATTATATTCTGTTATATTTTATTCTGATTTTGTATATTTATTTCCCATACAGCCTTTAACTCTATATCGATTTTTGCCAGGCATATCACCTCAATGCACAGACTGAATGAATTCAAAGGTACATCTCCATCCTCTGAAAAGACCTATTCTTTATGCTTCATGGTGGCAGATCTAGCAAGGCTTCAGTGAAGCACAGGCTCTCAACGCATTTTAATATTATCCTCCCACACTCCCAACACATCCCGGCTCTCTAGTTAGTGCTGCACATTGTATCTCAAAGTTAGTCCCAGATGTCATTTATTCATCCCACCATATCCCCTAAATTAAGATGGACAGGTTGATGTCTTCACTGTAACTCCAGCACAGAAAGCCCAGGTGGAGCCAATGCCCCAACAAAATGCTCTGAAACTCATCAAACAATGTGCACGTTCATATTCAGTCATTACAGAGACGCATCCAAATCCTCCTGGAGATTGCATCAAATCCTTCATAAAGCAGATATTGACAATTTGTACCATTTTGCAGCTCTATTTACCATATTCACACATGACACATGAAATGTCACTCTGCTTATGACAGGCCGTCATGCTCTCACAGAGTAAAATGACACATCTTGAGTGTAAACCCCAGATCACAAGCTAGTTTTCCTCCTGAAAAGGCACAAGCCCCTCCGCGCTCCCACTGCAAGGGCACTGCTTATAAATTATTGCGATGGGTTGACATACTCAGTATAGCAGGGCAGTAAAAGCTGTCACCATTGCTCTTCGCGAAGCTTAACTCAGCCGTTGAAACCCTCTGGAGGCCGGCTCCCATTCGCAGTTTGTGCAGGAGATCACGAAATGCAGATGGATTATGGTGAGCTGAACTCTATAGCCCGGTTCTCCTGTCTCACTGCAGGTCTCTGAAGGACCGCAGTCCAGAAACTTATCTTGGCTATCAGTGTCAGCAGGGCTGGGGAGATTAGTTCAATTAGATCCAGTTTAGCCAATACATGCTGAGGTCGGAAAAGGGATTAAAAACATGTGTCCCCTAGGGCAATAACATAAGATTCGCGCAGTAATTTTCCTAATTCCTCTCCTGCCTGCTCATTTTTACCCTTTAACCACTGCAACGTTTAGGAAAGGTACAGCCAGAAGCAAAGACAAGGTTCAAATATTTCACTGACTTATTGAAAAGACTTAGATTAAGTTTTAGGGGACAAATTGTGAATAAATGCAGATTTTACTGTAGAGGGCTGCAGGGATTTTTCTAGGCCAAAATCTAGCAATGAGCATTTTAACACTGAAATCGATAGGTTTTTGAATGGGTTAAATGCCTGAAATAAAGTCTGTAGTGAACACAAGCTCAAGATATTTTCATGTTTTAATCGACATGGCAATGTATGTAAAAATGTTTGGTCACACTCTAGTTTGGGGACCAGTTCTTACGATTAATTAACTATTGACTACTACGTTTGCATGATTGAACTCCTAATTTGCTGCTTATTAATACTTAGTAAGGTAGTTGAGATTAGGTATGGGATAGTGTTAAGGGATCTAAAATATGGCCATGCAGAGTAAGACATTAATATGTCCTTTATAAGCACTAGTAAACAGCCGATATGCTAGTAATATGCATACTAATAAACAACTAGTTAATAGTGAGAACTGGTCCTTAAATTAAAGTGTGCTTGTGTTTTATGAATCAGGACCAGTGAGATTCTAATTCAGTAAAAACAAAACAAAACAAAACAAAACAAAACAAAACAAAACAAAACAAAACATCCCATCTTATCATTTACTCACTTTCAAGTTTTTCCAAACTTGCATGAGTTTCTTCTGCTGAACACAAAGATGATATTTTGACGAATGATTGTAGCCAAACATTTGCTAGCCCCCATTGGCCTCCATAGTTTATATATATATATATTACACTAACATCAATTATAAATGCTCAATAGATTTATATGTATAAAACATGTATTCAGTCTTTCGTTGAAGCATATGCTGTAAAGTTATGATTCATCTCAAAGCTGGCTGTTGTGGTTTGAGGCTTAGAATTCTATTGAAAGATTTTCTGAAATCACTATGGAGAAAATGAATGGGGAAATGATTTCAAGAACCCAGGCTGCAGAAAAAATAAATAAATACAAATCAGGTAGTTACTGTTGCACTCTATTGATTTGTAGCAGTCTTTTTACAAAATACAGCAATGACAACAGCATTTGCCAGAGTAATGCTGGCCATGGTAAATTAATGCTAAATATATATTATGGATCAAAATAAGACATAGAACAGATTCAAAAAAGCAAGCGAAACAAAAGATTCAATGAGGAGGTATTGTGCTACTGGAGCTAATACATTTAAATTAGCACTAACGAGGACATTCCAATTCAGGGGATGATTACCCTTCACAGACAGACATCAAAGAGCCGCGCCGATCTATTAGAGACCAAAGAGAAGAGGACAGTTGTGCTCAAATATCTGCTCACCCATTCAGTTTAATTGTACGCTCAGAGAACCCATCTACAGCTCTGTCAGGTCATCCATGTGGAAACGACACGGTAGAGTGATGGACTTCAGGAATATTAATAAATCAGGGACTGGATTCTTGCTAAACGAACGAGCCTTCAGATGCAGGGCATTATGGGTAGGGAAGAGACATCAAACCAGCCAGATTGGCAGAAAAGTGAAGAAACAGGCAGGGGGGAGATGCAGACTTTACCTGCTCCAAGATGACATTGATTCTGTCCACTTCACAGTCGATGAGGTAGCGCTTCTCCTGTCTCCTGTCCATTTCCTCAATGATGCGCCGGAACTCCTGGGGGTCCGTGATGCTGCCCACCGACCGCGCTGTAACTTGCCAGTTGTTTGCCACCGCAGCCTCCATAATGGCTTGAAGAATGGAAAATCCTGGCAGGAAAACAATCATTTTTGCGTTAGCTCACACTCCAGAGATTCATAGGTGTTGACATGCTGTCACATAAAATATATCCAGTGTGTGTGTTCAATTTTCCTCAAATGAAGTCTTATGTATATACACAAAGAGTATTAATGTGACTTTGTCATTTTGGATTAGATCTCTAGGTTGAAAAACAACTGCGCAACGTAAAAGACATCTGCAATGCAACTTGAGTTGAATATAAAACAGATAGCATCATACCGGATGCTGATTGGTCGATACAGCATTCCTGCCATGTTGAAATATGAAATATCTAAATTATTTGGTTTCAAAAAAGGTCCTAAAATAAATAAATAATGCTGAAGTAAACATAATACATTAATTTATACAAACAAAACAAATCTTTCTAAATTAGATTAGGTAGAAATAGCTCATTAAGGTAACAACTGCATTATAAAAATCAAGTGTATAGAGGAAACTACTAACTGAAAGAAGTTTGTTTACTATTTTTTTTTTAAATGTGTCTTTAAATAACAAATAAACAAAATAGTTGTATTAAATGTTATTGGTATTTTTAATAAGCATAATTATTACAATTTAAAAACATCATTCAGATATCAAATATCATGTAGAATAGCTCCCCTGGATTTTTTAATTAAACCATATTCACATTTCCTCCATAATAAACAGTGAGTTGATAGACTGAAAGGTCTAAATTGGTTTGCATGTGGTTTGCTAAAAGGATTAACTTAGTTTCCTGTACAACAACCAGAAAACATAGAAAATATTCATGAGTGGTAACAATATTAATTAAATGTACCTTAAACGTCATTATGCAAAAGACAAAATCTTTTTAAATGCATTTGTGTGCTGTAATTAACTTTCTATATATATATATATATATATATATATATATATATATATATATATTATATATTTTTTCTGTCATGGTTGTTGAAAAGACCCACTGTATGTTTGAGCAGAACATTCTGACAGTGTTTTTTCCAGATATAAACATGCATTTAAAAAATGCAGATTTTTAAAGGTGATAGCTAGAGTAATTCACTGCGGATTATGCAAATGATTTCATTCAGAGCTGAGATCACTTGCTGCCGCCCCTCGAAAGCCTTATCGCAGGCGGTGAACACAGGCACGAATGCAACAAAGTCAAAATTTTTGGCAACTCATCTGTACTGCAGATTGCTCGAACTTCTCTTTGCACTTCCTCTATTCAGGCTTTGCACGGCTCAGTTGCTCTGCCCGGCCCAGGTGGCGTGAAAAGCCCTGTGTCTGCTCTCCCAGCATGCAGCTGCCATCGCACTGCTCCCCACCCCATTAAATGACTTTTCAGAAAAACGCTACGCAAAAGGCTTTAAAAAAAAAAATGCACTATACAACCCGTCTACACCAGAAGAGCGGGACGTGTCAGCCGTCACAGGACAGCTCCGAATGAATGGATGCGATGCTCAGCACGTCTGGCATCCTCATCCGCACAATGTGTCCAGTTCATAATATATGAGGCGCTGTATGTGTGTTTGCTCAGAGCAATCTCCGGGAAGCGCTGCTTTTTCTGTTCCTTGATATTGACTTAAAAATTAAGAATTATGGTTTGTGAAGCACAACATTTGCATGCACTCCCTTGCACTATGATGGGAGAATGAACTTGAGAAATGGGTTCTCAGCATTTTTATTTTTTACCTGTACGCTATGGTAGGGAGTACTCAGTTCAGTTTAATTCATTTACAGTCAACATGATGTATGTCTATGGAAGAGGCTTTAATATAAACTAAAATGGTCTTACGGCTGTGTATCATCCTGATTTCTTCACTCAGTCTAAAAGCCATGAGTATGTCTGTGAAGATTCTGCACTCCAGAATGTTCTAGTACAGGGATTTCAAGCCATGGACCATAACATAATGCCCAAATATATATGGTAGCGTTTTCATTTAAAAAATGTATTAATACTATTTACTGTAATTTATTTATTGATATTATTTATTGGTAAAAAACTATGGCGGTCAATGGGATAAAATAATTGTGATTAATATCCAGTCTTTGGACAACAAAATTAAACAGTAATAATATTAATAACGAGTTAAAAACTATGTATATATTGTATAAATATTGTAATGGCAACATTTCAGCTGAATGTAAACTTTTCCATTTTCCATGTGTCTGCGCAACTCATGAAAGTTTGAAAATTATGAAAGTAAATGTTGGACTTCAAATAAGTAGGGGTTGAGGCATCAAAAGTAACTAAGCAACTAGCTGTTTTATGGATGGTAACTGTAATATTATTATTGCTAAATGTATGTGTGCAATATCTTACCTTAACTGTAATGTAACTAACATGTTAACTTTGACAGCTAAAAAATACATTTTTACATCTTGAATTTTCAGTGTTGATCCCCTGTTCTAGATTCATTCTGGTCAAATGGAGTTGATTCACAGAAACATTTTCAGCTTCATCAAAACCACCAAAAAGTTCAAAATGTGACCCTGGAGCACAAAAGCAGTCATAAGTAGCACAGGTATATTTGCAGCAATAGCCAACAATACATTGTATGGGTCAAAATTATACATTTTTCTTTTATGCCGAAAATCATTAGGATATTCTATATTCTATATTATATGTTCCATGAAGATATTTTGTAAATTTCCTACCATAAATATATCAAAACTTAATTTTTGATTAGTAATATGCATTGCTAAGAATGTTGTTTGGACAACTTTAAAGGTGATTTTCTCAATATTTTGATTTTTTTTGCACACTCAGATTCCAGATTTTCAAATAGTTGTATCTCGGCCAAATATTGTCCTCCTAACAAACCATACATCAATGGAAAGCTTATTTATTCAGCTTTCAGATGCTGTATAAATCTCAAGGTTTTATTGTTCAGGGTCACAAATAAAACGCCGAAAAGCAAAATCAACAAAACAACATAGTCATTTCCTAGATTACTTGATGATTTAAGAAACTATACAAGACCTTCAACAAACACAACATACACTTCAAATGGGCTAAACAGAGGACAAACACAGAGTACCATCATCCATGCAGTTCTGTGATGAGGAGAAGTGTGAGCGCATGTCACAACACAGAGGGGCAGAGCCCTGCGGACAAAACACAGCAGTGCATCTGCATGTAAAGGACAAGGAGCACACGCTCAAGGACAGTCAAATGAAGATTTTAGACATGTCAGAGAGATGCGACAGTGGAACTGCTTCTCACTATACCTATACAAACATGAAAAGGGATTCAGTAGAGAACATCAGTCTCGGTGTCATGTGTCAGTGACATGATGAGGTTTGTAAAAATAAAAAAAGTTGCAAATTATGATCTTTTTTGGTTTGTCACATGAAAACAAAATAGGTTTGTATGTAAGATACTTCACGCTGATTCTATTAAATAATTAGTAAAAATCTAATATTTATGAAATATTATATTATATAACTATTATTATATTGTATTATTATATTTATTTAAATTTTTCAGCATCATTTTCAGCATTATTACTCCAGTCTTCAGTGTCACATGATCCTTAGGAATCATTCTAATATGCTGATTTGAAACCTTTCTGATTATTTTTATTTTTGGTTGAAAATGATTGTGTTGCTTAATAAAGTGTGGAAGTGATTTTTTTTCCTTAGGACTCTTTGATAAACTGAGTTGAAGAACAGCATTTATTTGGAATAGAAAACCTTATATGAGTACAAAACATAAAAAAAAAAAAAAAAAAAAAAAAAAAAAAAATCTGTGTATCTTACTGTCCCTGAACTTTTGAGCACTATTGTACATAAAGAAGTTTGCTTATAAATGTTTGTTGGAATATATATATATATATATATATATATATATATATATATATATATATATATATATATATATATATATATATATATATATATATATATATATATATATATACATACATAATTATATATATTTTTTATCAATTTAGGCATGGAGTTTACCTGACCTGCAAAACACCTGGTCACCTGCCCTTCACAATGTATTTCTATTCAAGTGCAATATGGGCAGATCAAGTGAGATTTCAGAGGACTCCTGAAGAGTTGTTAAAGCTCACTAAACTGCTAAGAGTTACAGGAGGATTTCAAGAGATGGTCCGATCACAAGGGAATTAAATACTATTGTTATTCCACTGAGGAGATCTCCAAAGATCAGTTCTGGAATAACATCAAATCCTCAAAGAAACAACAAAGGACCCTTGGGAAACCGCCAAGGATCAGCAAAAATGTCTTTGTTCATGCGTCACTACGAGTGTCTTGTTCATAGGTTTGGACTACAAAGGTTTAAAAAAAAATAAAATAAATAAAAATAATAAAATGCAACCCACTGGTTTTTGCACAGCATTAACCGAACAATGTCTGGAAGCACACGGTTTAAGCTAGACATTACAAAAATATAAGTGAACAGAAATTCTTTTATTTCAAGGATTGGGCCAAAAATGGAATAAATGTCTTGCAATGCTTAGCTCAGAATAAACATTTCTTAAAAATCAATCAATCAATCAATCAATCAATCAATCAATCAATCAATCAATCAATCAATCATTGTCAATGCATGTCAATTAACTTGCTCACTTCCAAAACCTGAAAAAATATAATAGAATTTTATTATTAAATTATATTAAATGTAAGCTTTTTTCTGTATAAAGGAAACCTATATACCTATATACTGTAAGACAAAAAAAATTAAAAAGGACATTGCATATTAACTTTTTGAATTATTTTAATCCTAAAACACTATACAAAACAAATCAATACAGAAAATGCCTTAATATGTATACAATACATTGGCTCCTCTTTACATTTTAGTGTACATGTGATATTTTATATGTTTGCTAAATAGGACTTCCTTACTAGTTTTGACAGTCAAATGAAAGTCACATCAGAAGTAAGCTGTAGCATTCCTATTGAAAACCAGACAACTGTCACACCACTATACATCATTTATTGTGAACAACCTGATTAATTGAGGTGCTATCTCTCATTGCCCGCCAGACGGAATCTGAATGGGTGCAACAGAATTCATTGAAGATTCATCAAAAGATCCCATGCTCCTCTGGATCCGCATTTGTATGGAAATTAGAGATTAAATCTGACTAAACATTCTCCAAGAATTCGACGAGTTCTACTTTCACTTCTTCAAAGTCAGCACAAAAGTTTTTCGCAGACATCAAAACCCAAGACGGACAAACTGTGGAAGAAGCGCAGAACTCTGACAGGCCTGACAAAGCTGTCAGCACCCATAAACAGACACCCGGCTGAGCGGCCCGTACCACTTATCAATACACATAATGGCTTTCTCACTCTTTTAGCTGTTTTTGACAGTTAATTAGAGTGGCAAAGTTAATTGACTTTGAGACTGAATTGGAATGATTCTATGACTCGCCTGCTGCATTTGCATATGCATCCTGTAGTGAGTCATTGCCAAAAAAAAAAAAAAAGCCCTGTCTCTGCCAACGGTAATTTACAGCAGACGGGCCCTCTACCCTTGCCAGTCGCCATCTAGGACATTAGCGGACCAGAAAAACCTTGCATCTGCTTGAGCGGAACAGGCTGTGTTGATATCCTTGGCACGGTCATTGTATTTTATTGATATCTCCGTGACCCCTGTGTGGACCCCCATAAATTGCATTCGCTTCTTTAGGTAAATAAGCCACAGCTGGGTGGGATTGCGGCAAAAGTCATACTGGCTGGAACATAAATTCTGACGACGAGATTTCTGTATTGTGATTATAAATTTTTGCCTGCTGAAATGTGGGCGGTGTGGGTCATTTCTGATTGCACCGCTAAGTGCTAATCATCACTTTGAGCCTGCTTCATTGTAATACACTGTAAAACCCTGAGCATTGCGGCACTGGTGAGTGTACGGTCCTACAGCTGCCTGCTGGGTGATTTGCAGGCTGTGAGGACTGAAATGTCTCTATTCGAGGTACTCTGTCAGGGGCTCGACGGCTTACTCTCCAAACATTCACTCAGGGGTTGGCATCACTCTGTTGTTTTTGATAATGTGTTCCCCTCATTCATATATTTAACTCAAAACTGCTGTGACACTCATGTCCAACAAGCATGAGCAGGTTGAGTCCTGTATGCTTAAATATAACGATCCTTACAGAATCCCCACAGAAATAAAAAAAAAATAGATAGACAGACAAATGGACGAATGAATGAATAAACTGAGATTTTTCTTCCTGGTACCTTTGCTCTTATAGAACAAATATTTTGAAAAGGGATTCTAAAAAGGTTCAAAATAAGGGTTGAAACTTTTTTACATGTTTATTATTATTATTATTATTTTTATTTGCAACCCTGCTAATGTCTTTCTAATGTGTGATTGTTATTTTCTAGCAATAAACATTGAATACACATTTAAAATAATACAATTACTTTGGTAACAGGGTTGGAATTTGTATAAAAGGTTGCAATTTGTATTAAGCTGTCACTTAGGGGCTTACATTAGCACATTAGGCCTAATGTCTGAAGTTGGCAAGCGGCAATAGGCCTAATGATAATTTAAAATATAATTTGCAGAAGTGTTTCTTTCACAAAATGATTATTGTTTATATAACTATAAAATATAGGCTACTCAATTTTTCTCACTCTTCAGCAGGCACTCATGTCACTTCCATTCCTTTCGGGATAAATGAATGAATTCACGTGTTGTAACTCAGTCTGTAGGCATAGCGCACGAAGCCCCTAAATTTAGCAATCAACTATGCATATTATAAACTTAACATTGAACGTACATTTTTTTCTATTAAATGATTTTGTCTTTGTAACTCTTAGTTATAAAGTATGGTAGCACAGCATTTTTGAATGATTGTCTTCATGAGTTTGTCTGCATCCATATTGCATGTTTTCTCTCACTTGTAAAGTATGGTAGCAGTTATTTCTTCTAGTTCTTTCAAAGCAGTTCTTTCTGCATTTCTAGTCAAATTTTTTAATCTATTTCATTGAGGTTCCAAATAATGGCTCATTGGCTTTGATATAACACTTAGAAACATATATTCTTATGCACACATGCAAAGTATGTTAGAGCTGTTATTTCTATGAAATTGTTGTCTTTGTTATTGTGTTACTAATAATTTTTTTTTTTCTTTTCACTGCTTGCCCTATTTTGGCACGATCCCTAAATTGAACTTGAGTAGTTTTACTAAGGGCACCCATCTCAAATGAAATTGAACTATATCAAACATATTCTACTTGCCTTCCTGATATAAATTACTATGAATTTGATATATGGGAATTAATACTGAGACACTAATTTGGGCAAAGCGCACTAATGACTTGTTTAAGACTTGAATCTTAATGTTGAGGACTTGCAACTCGACTTGGACTTGCCTGTCTTGACTCGGGACTTGACTTGGGACTTGAATGCCAAGACTCAAGGCTTACTTGTGACTTGAAAAACAATAACTTGGTCCCACCTCTGCTAGCTCTGTCAAATGTAGCCAAATGTAGCCACTGCTCAGAGCTCCATTGTGTCCCGTGAGCTGTGTTTTTCCTCTAGAGAAAAGGATTCATACGAGCTTGTGTGTTGGTTTGTTGGTTTGATGTTTTCTATGCTTATTGACTGGAACCTCTGGCTGTGTAATGTTGTCTCACTTTAGGACAGATGCAGTTCACTCAGACGCAGGAATCCAGCAGTAAGTAAGCGTCCTTTCGGCTGTACTCTTAACTAGATCTTAACAGGATGAAGTTTGAAGCATTACCCATGGAGGATTAGCTGTAATTGAATTCAGTTGTTTCTAATCTCCTCTCTGCTCCTGTGCTCCTCGCGGTGGCTAATTGAAACGCCACGGCCAGTATGGGCCGCGTTTGGGATGCGAGCCGTGACGGCTGTGCCACCTCCGGAGCCCCATTTGAGCGGGGTTGCTAAGCATCCGCTCTGTGACGGGGTTAGAGCTCCGAAACAACTGAGAGATATCACTGCCTGCTCTGAATGCACGATGAAGATGAAATCATTCACGGCTCCAGGCTAAAGATATGACTGAACTCATCCGCTATCGTGCTGAAAGTGCTAGTTTTAATGTTCTGATGTTTTGATGTCATTTTCTGTTTGGTCAAAATTGCTTAGTATAGATTTTTTACATTTTGAATAAAACAAATGAAAAAAGTCCCTTAGACTTAAGGACCATTCACATACATAATATACATTTAAAAAAAGGAAATGACAGCATCATTTATTGAAAGTGTATTTTTTATATTGGTCCAGTCAAAAACCATGGTTAATGCACTCCCCACATTAAATAAGTAGTATTATTTTTAATAATAATAATAATAATAATAATATATATATATATATATATATATATATATATATATATATATATATATATATATATATGTGTATATCTGTGTGTGTGTGTGTGTGTGTGTTGTTACACACATACATACATACACACACACACACACACACACACACACACATATATATATATATATATATATAAACAAAATTAACATTTCATGACTCTAGAAAATTTATTGACTATGATATGGTCTATATAGTAAGTAATCTTTTTACTTTGTATTAATTGTTTTGTCTATTAAACAAATAATAAATATTTGTATTAATATTAAATCTATATATATATATATATATATATATATATATATATATATAATTTATTTTTTATCATAACCATTTTATCATTTTTGTTTTTTTGTCAGTGTATAAAGATAACTATAAAGATAACTATGGTTGCATCCATAACAAAGTTCTGTCTTTCAATAAATAAGTGCAGACTGCAGTTTTGTCCACTACTGCTTTAAATGCTCACACTCTTTAAAGTCGGGTGGATTCTGATTGCTTGTCAATATTTGTATTGTCCATAAGCTAAAAAGAAAGAAAGAAAGAAAGAAAGAAAGAAAGAAAGAAAGAAAGAAAGAAAGAAAGAAAGAAAGAAAGAAAAAGAAAGAAAGAATATCATCCTTGTGTTGCTATTGTTATGGTAGTTTATGATTATTGTCTTTGGTGTAAAGGTTCTTTACACTGAAACTGGGACCTAAATATGATATAAGTTGTGCTCATTTGAGAAATAAGAATTATTTAGCTGCCCAAAACATTCCAGCAACCTCATTACATGATGGATACAAGTTTTGTACAGGCAAAACATGTACATCAGAAAACATGTTTATGTGATTCTGTTTGGCCTCATTAGTGGTGCAGAAATGACAGCTAACAGGAATAATTCAACATTAATTGGTTGTGTTTTTCATAATTTGTACGTTGCTCTGGATAAAAGCATCTGTGAATTTATATATGTTAATATCTACAGTACCATTGCCTGCAGTTCAATCACCTCTGAAATGAAGAGTACCCAGAATCCATCATGATAAGAGCACTGCAGATGAGTGCTGGACTTTATATTGCAACAAAATGGAAAGTTCCTGAATTTTCCCCAGAAATCTCATCAGACTCATGAGAGAGATCATTTGGACACATCAAAGCGAGTTTCGTTTCTGTTCAACTGCACCACGCAAACACCGGAGGAACAGGAACAGGCAATGTCATTGACTTTCGGTTAGTTTACTCATACTTCATGTTTCATTAGGCAGATATTGCTTTCTCCCGAGAAAAAGTCGCTCCCTGGGCTGTAGCTGGGAATGAGCGCACATTAATGAGCGACGTCTTCTAGGATACTTAATCTTCATAGTCCTCTGCCACAGCCAAAATAAATACCATCTTATCGTTTGATGAGTGTTTGCTTCTGCTCACCTCACGCTAAGAGCGGACGAGCGCATCTTTAATAATGCACAGCTACCGGCACTCACAGTTCGACCAAATTCCCCAACTCTCAGTTTCACGGGCTTGTTGTATTGTACAATAATGAAGATAGATTGGAAGTATCCTAAGTGTGTTTTGCAGAAGCGGTTGAGGAGGGAAAGAATCTTTGATGTGGTGTGTTTATTCTAATTAAAACCATCTCGAGCCAAGTACAGTTCTAATCGGCCAGACAGGCGATGCGAAAATCAAAATGCAAAGCAGCATGTCAAGCATATCTATAAAAGAGCATGCATACAGCGGGGTGTAGGGGCTCTCAGCACTGTTTTTCATTTGCACAGCCTACAGACTGCTGGAGCCAGTGGGTACACACACACACACACACACACACACACACACACGCAAAGGACAGTAAACACCTCCGCAAAAAACACATAGCCCACACTTGTGGATGGATGCTATTCAATTATCTGTTACATCAGCCATATGACTCATAAAATGATGTGAGCACACTTTTACTCTGGGCAAGAAAAATATCAAGTGATTTTCAGTATCTAATCTACCTTGGTGTACCTTTCGCTCCTCCCAAAACAACATTAAATCAAAGGTTTAAAAATACAACGGATGAGGGAGTTTCAAGCTCCCTCCCAGCAACTGGAGCAAGATAATGCTTTTAATTTTTGATTTACATGATTTCTGGAGTGTAATGTTTCAAAAGGGTAATGGTGAAATATTCCATTAGGAAGGAACAAACATGACAAAATACACAAAACCAGCTTGAGCTCAACAAAATGTTAGTATCATGCTGGGTTATCATTACCATCGCAGTTCAGTAAGAAAAACCCATTAAGGAGGAATAACTGATGGTCTTATTTCCATTTATCCAAGGCTTAGCTGATCTAGCTTCACTTCAAACAGAGATCAGCGCATGTCTTCCAGTGTAGACATATACAGCATGTATGAAGACAAACAGGTGTCTCAGAAAAATAACCACAAGGGTGCTTCATCACATTAACTACTACTACTAAGTCTGTTTGCTTTGAAATAAATGTCACTTGCTTTGATCTTTTGTGGTCTAATGCCATGACATTCATACGTGTTAAGTGTGACTTTTTTTGGGACTGCTGATATCTGAAAATCCTGGAGCTATTATTAGCCAATCAGAGCCTTATGATGTCATCAACTTTCATCTAATTCCCTAAAAACAAATAAACAAACAAATAAACAAAGTATTTATTTAATAACTTTTTACCTGATTGTACTCTTTTTCTGATTTATATGATTAGCCTCGGCATGTATTCATATATATATATTTTATTATTGTATAGTGTTTACTTACATTTTTATTAATTATTTAATTCCATTTTTTTATTAAATAAACAAAGAATTATTAAAGTTCAGTAGTTACAAAGGAGCCATTTTAAATACATTAATTAAGTAATTACATATGTAAATAAATATCACCTTTGTGAGGGTTTCGGGATCTTAAATGCAAAATAAAATCTAATCTAATATTGTTTGCCCAGTGTGTGTTGTGAGCAAATGTCAACACTAAATTCAACCCATGTGTTTGTTCAGTCTCATTAATCTGTTATTTTCATGTTAATTATGCAGATTGATACATGTCTCCTCATACTGATGTCATTTTATGCTCCTCATAATTTCATTTCTTTATAATGTTCTCTGTGTGTTGCATGTTTGCTTGATATATACAGCAACATCACAGTAATCAGCTGTGCTAGCTGGCTGTTTAAAGGAAAGAGCAGGTCATTTTGTCTTGTATAACATTTCTAATGAAAAAAAAGAAAAAAGAAAAGTGCTCCCAGCAGTAATTTCATGGTTGCCAGAGCTGTTGGTAGGTAGGTGAGTGAACGGCCTTATTCCAGGTTCAGTTAGCAGTGGACATTACAAAGCAATCTGCCTCTTTTTGTATAGTTACCACTATATGTCTCTAAACATGCTTCTGACAAAAGACACATGCGCTCACCTTGGAATAGCTCTGAGCTGCTTTTCCACATGGAAAGTAGAAAATTAGCTATTTGCCCTCTGAGCCGATATAACACATTACTGCATTGAGTTTATCAGGACCACTGTGGTGCCGCAGAGCAAAATAAAGAGCCTGTTTTTGTACAGTCCTTTTTAAAAATAAGCTTCATGTCTTTAGGTCTTGTCTCAAGTGTCCTGAGCTGTCATTGTGTCACAGCTGATTAATTCCACCTCATGCATAATTTAGCCTCTGATGCAGCAGCGCAGGAGATGCTTGTGTGAAAAATCTACTGTACAGCTGATCATTTTTGGACTGTCACATCAGTGGACTTGAAAATCAATAATAGTCTTGGTCTTAAAACACATCTATTTGGTGAGACAAAGAAACCTCTGTGCTATACCTGTCACTTCTCAACCCTGTTACCATTTCAAACTTTGTGATAAAATTAATAATTTGGTCCTAAACTAGCAAATATACTAAATATACTTAATTTGCAACCCATTTATATATGTACTGTATGCATGTATGTATTAAGTAATTCATTTATTTAGTTTTTTTTAAAAATGTTGTTTATTTAGTGTTTCTTGCTAGAAAATATCATAATCATACAAAATATGTAAATTTGTACTGTACTTAGACATGAATGTAACAGGGTTGCAAATAAGGTCTAAATAAGGTAAGCTACTGTCTGCATCAAAACAGTACATTGTTTTTATTTTCAAATCTTTTATTCACTGTTCAACACTGTTATCCTGTTAATAACTACAGACAGTCATTAGGCATCAAACTAGTAAGAAGTTACAACTAAGCGACAACTTTATACAAACTTATCTATATATGTATGTCTTTATTTAATTGTATTAATTTAAATATTATCTTTATTAATTTTTAAACGATTTACTGTTCAACCCTGTTATTATTTTTTCCTAAGATTACCAATAGCTGCAAACCATTATTTGGCCATTATTTGGCTTGTAAGCCCCTAAGTGACAGCATAATACTAATGGCAAGCTTTTGTACAAATTCCAACCCTGTTACCCATTTGATTGTATTATTTATAAAATTCTACTTTCTTGATAGAAAATAACAATCACACATTAGAAAGACAGTAGCAGTGTTGCAAATAATAATAATAATAATAATAATAATAATAATAATAATAATAATAATAATAATAATAATAATAATAATAATAAACATGTATAAATGGTTCAACCCTTATTTTATACCCTTTTAGAATCACTTTTTAGAATATTTGTTCTATAAGAGCAAAGGGACCAGGAAGAAAAATGTCAATTAATTCAGGGGTGTACCAGAGCACTCCAGAGAAGTGCATATATGAACAGGGATGTTAAAAATAGATGGAAGGGCAAGGGTAAAAAGGGCCATCCCATTCAAAGCTGTTCATCGACAGGTGTGAACACGATATGGCCATTTCCTCTTCCCGAGGTTGACTAATGAAATAGAGTGATGATCTAACTAAGTGTGGTCATCTAATCATCCCATTCACAGGCGCCTTGGCCCCTGCACCACCCATCTCTGCCAACTGTGCCAGGCGGCATTCATCCCCTGCGTTAAACTGAAATCCGCTAAACAGGCTCATTATTGTGAATTATGGGAGTTTAATGCAGAGCCAATGGCCTTTCATTTAGAGCATCCTTTTGAGATTCTTCAATGAGCTGCAGGGAAGGTCTCTGTGTCTCAGCATTAAACCCATTCAAGGGCTTCCTTCCATTCACAGCTTTCACAGGCACGTTCATCATTCCGCATTGTGCCTTTCCATTGATTTTGTCCGACATTGGACACACTATGAAGTGCATTAAGTGACTTAAGGGTACCACAGCAGCATAACTTACATTAATGTAGGCCATAAAATATGTATTTTTATATGTATGTTCATGTGGGGGATGTCTGACCTACAGTATCTCCACGGCAGGTCGCTAAATTTACCGGCCCTTAGGAATAATTCATTCAGAAGAATCAGAAACTGTCAGTACAAATGCAAATGAACAATGTTACTGTTACAATAGCTGACAATCATTTACTACAACAGCATCTGGCATTAAATAAAGGTCATGGAAGTGTGTGCTGCATCAGAGGTGTGTAAATGAGTAATCAGGATGTGTGCAAAAAAAGCACTTCTAAAAAATGGAGAATGGGGAATTGCAATGCATAGATATCAGCTAACCAGCGATGTTATTATCAACTAAAATGATCAAAAACATTGTTAATAGGAATGAAGCTAAAACTATATATATGCAGTTGGGGGTTCAGTGTCTTGCTCAAGGGCACCTCAGTCATGGTATTGCCGGACCGAGACTCGGAACCAGTCAAACTCTCTAACCACTAGGCCACGACTTCCCCACTATATATATATATATATATATATATATATATATAGTGGGGAAGTCGTGGCCTAGTGGTTAGAGAGTTTGACTGGTTCCGAGTCTCGGTCCGGCAATACCATGACTGAGGTGCCCTTGAGCAAGGCACTGAACCCCCAACTGCTCCCCGGGCGCCGCAGCATAAATGGCTGCCCACTGCTCTGGGAGTGTGTTCACGGTGTGTGTGTGTTCACTGCTGTGTGTGTCCACTTTGAATGGGTTAAATGCAGAGCACGAATTCTGAGTATGGATTACCATACTTGGCTGCATGTCATGTCACTTTCAATTTTTATATATACACTATAAATTATTATGCAAGTGACATATCAATAGGATTTCGGTACAATAAAGAGTCAGATTTTTGTTTGTGATGTTTTTCACATCTTTTTAGATAACTGGTATCAATCTCAGACAGGTTTGGTCAATAGTTTGTCAGGTCTTCTTAGATAAATGAAAACCCTACTTAAAGAGGTTGCTCCACATTATTAAGCAAGTCACAGTTCTCATGAATATATATATATATACACACACACACACACACACACACACACTCACTGCCCACTTTACACCTTGCTAGTACTGGGTTGGACCCCCTTTTGCCTTAAGAACTGCCTTAATTCTTCATGGCATACAGTAGATTCAACAAGGTGTTGGAAATATTCCTCAGAAATTTTGGTCTATATTAACATGATAGCATCACGCAATTGCTGCTGATTTGTCGGCTGCACATCCATAATGCAAATCTCCCATTCCACCACGTCCCAAAGCTGCTCTATTGGATTGAGATCTGGTGACTGTGGAGGCCATTTGAGTAAAGTGAACTAATTGTCATGTTCACCAGTCTGAGATGATTTGAGCTTTGTGACATGGTGCATTATCCTGCTGGAAGTAGCAATAAAGGATGGTCAGCAACAATACTCAGGTAGACTGTGGCGTTTAAACAATGCTCAGTTGGTACTAAGGGGGCCAAAGTGTATCAAGAAAATATCCCCCACACCATTACACCACCACCACCAGCCTGAACCGTTGAGACAAGGCAGGATGGATCCATGCTTTCATGTTCTTTACACCAAATTCTGACCCTACCATCTGAATGTTGCAGCAGAAATTGAGTCTCATCAGACCAGGCAACGTTTTTCCAGTCTTCTATTGTCCAATTCGCCTGTGTGAATTGTAGCCTCCGTTTCCTGTTCTTAGCTGACAGGAGCGGCACCCTGTGTGGTCTTCTGCTGCTGTAGCCCATGTGCTTTAGGGTTCGACGTGTTGTGCGTTCAGAGTTGGTATTCTGCATACCTTGGTTGTAACTAATGGTTATTTGAGTTACTGTTGCCTTTCTATCATCTCTAACCAGTCTGCCCATTCTCCTCTGACCTCTGACATCAACAAGGCATTTTCGTTCACACAACTGCCGCTCACTGGATATTTTCTCTTTTTTTCGGACCATTCTCTGTAAACCCTAGAGATGGTTGTGCGTTAAAATCCTAATAGATCAGCAGTTTTTGAAATACTCAAACCAGCCCATCTGGCACCAACAACCATTCCACATTTAAAGTCACTTAAATCCCCTTTCTTCCCCATTCTGATGCTCGGTTTGAACTTCAGCAAGTCGTCTTCATCACATTTAGATGCCTAAATGCATTGAGTTGTTATGGCTGATTAGCAATTTGTGTTACCAATCATTTGAATAGGTGTCCCTAATAAAGTGGCCGGTGAGTACATATATATATATATATATATATATATATATATATATATATATATATATATATATATATATATATAAATATAAAAAAACTTAACAATAAAATCAACTGAAATAAATTAAATTGAGATCCCAATTCGTTGGTCATCCGACATAACGTATCCGTTCCCTCCTTCAGGGAACGAGGGTTACTATACGTAACCGAGACGTGTTAAGAAATGATGCTAAAGGGTTACCTTGAGTGTCAAAAAGACCAGACCAAATGTCAATATGTGTTGGGAGTGAGAATGTGTTAAAAAGAACACCAGTCAATGTCCAAATCCTTGAGAATGGTGAAAATTGCTTAAATATCCAAATATCTGCAGTACTGCGACTCTCTGACACAAGAAGAAGTGCATAGTCTGCTTAGACCCTGACATGACGCTAAGCACTTTTCCACATCAAAGCAGTTATCCACATCAAATGCCATTTTGTACATATACTGTAAATGTTAGCGTGGATTTTAGCACAGCAAACGTTTTATATATATGAGGCCCCACACCTCCGAAAACGTCATTTTGGGGGAGGGGGGCGTGGTGCAGACATTTATCAAACCCTCCTCCCAAAATCTCTTAAAAATACCCTCTGCAGGTCAGCTCTGACACTGTTGTTGTTCCTCATGTGAATGAATAAAGCTCTACTATTGTCAGGACATTGATTACACACAGGCTTAGGCATCACATGCGTATTGATTTGTGGCATGTTGAATGTTCACGGGTGGTTGGGTCATTTGAAGGACACTCACCAATTTGGGAGCAATTGGGCTTTAATTACCATGAACATATAAAATGCATCATATGCTGTTATATTACTTGAACCATGAGAGTACGAGAGTATCATGCTCCTGGTAATAACAAAAATGAATTCAAGAATCCTGCCAGTGGGACAAAACCAAAGAAAAATAGTCTGCTTGATGTATTTCTCCTCTGTGCATCCTAAATGTTTTTTTATTCAAAATAATGATTTGTTGTTCAACATTTGTGATGTTTTTCTTCACCAACTGTGAAATATAGATTTTAATTGTGCTGCAGTGGGATGAAAAAGCTCTCACGGTGGGAGGACTTGGCTTCTCTGTTTTATTTACCCTAATGAAAAGCTTTTAGTCAATAAAGGAAGGATATTGCTGGATTTAGCCTGACACACATCACAAACCATCTTCACTTACAAGTCCTGCCATGCAATATTAAGCGCTGTTGTCTTGGGCTTGGTAACGGTTCATCACACAAGGCTTCTGAGAAAAATGCTGGCCATTTTCTTTTTGCCTGACCAGAATTTACATTTAAAAAGTAGTGTTAAAGGGATAGTTCACAAAAAAAAAAAAAAGAAAAAAAAAAGTTGTTACCATGTTGTTCCAAAACAAAACAGCTGAATTTTGTAAAAAGCTGAACATCCTGGCCACTTTTGACTGTACAAATCCATTTTAATTCTGTAAGAAATGTGGTCCTTAAGACTTCCAGACATGATAGCAACTAGTTGTAATGTTCTGCCTGCAGTAGTCAACAGCCTAATGAAATGGCAACGAGTTCAATTTTAGTTTGTGCACTACTCATTCAGACTATTATTATGCTATTTTTGTCTTGCATTTGCAGTTTCTGAAGCTTGAAAGCTCCAGTTTCCATTCATTGGAGCTGCATGAGAAGAAGAGATGTCATCCAAAATTTCTCTTTTTATGTTCTATAGAAGAATGGAAGTCATACAGGCTTGAAGCGAAGTGAGGATGAATAAACGAAGAAAATTAAATTTCCAGTCAAACTATTCCATTAAAACAGATCTAAACTTTGTGCTATATCCATTAATTTCTGAACACATGTTTCTGTTTACGTTCTAGAATATTTAGTATGTAAACATTATAATTCATTCCCTTCCAAGCAAACACAGATCCTGATCCCAGCTCAGTGAAAGATCTGTTTATCAGGACATTTCGCATTTGGTTCTGGCTGTATCAGTCATTTGTTAAACAGTTAATCGGTGTGGGCACACTTCAGCATGGGCCAGTGAAATCTTATTTCTCCATAGCTGCGGCAAATGAAAAATGATAAATTAGTTTTTTCATTGAACAAGCCTTGTATTGACAGTCGAGGCAGTGCTCAGTAGTTGTGTATGTGTGCATTATGCAGATTAGTGTTTTCTATTGCAACCCCCACCACACACACATTTAGTAATGGATTGCAGTCATTACACTGAAGATGTTCTCATGCCAGCTGTATCGCTCGCAAACACCACACAGCCTCATAACACAGACATTATGGGAGTTGTTTATGCGAAGGGTAGAGTAAATTCATTACAAGTGAAAAAACAATCACATGAAATAATGACGAATGTTACGTATCACCCAAATCTAGATTTTAAATGTATGCATATTTTTCACATTTACTATAACCAAGGGCACAGCTACTCATTTATTGCACTGCAGATGCAAAAGATGCATCAAACCCATTTAAAATATATAATATTACACTGAAGTATAATTTTTATTTATTTATTTATTTTTTTTTAATTCCTTATGCTCAAAAAAGGCTTAAAATAACTGTTATCTATTTAAAAGCATTTTAAAATGTAACATAATATATTAAGATGTCAAAATTTTCACCATCATTACTCCAGAAACATTTAAGGTTAATATTAATGATTATTATTTAAAAATTATAATATTATTTGACCAGTATACATTATATTATATTATATTATATTATATTATATTATATTATATTATATTATATTATATTATATTATATTATATTGTATTATATTATATTATATTATATTAATTATGAGACATAGATTCAGACTATTGAGTGACTCTTCTGATTCAAGTGAGTTGACAAGAAAGAAAGAAAGAATGAAAGAATGAAAGAATGAAAGAAAGAAAGAAAGAAAGAAAGAAAGAAAGAAAGAAAGAAAAGTTTAATGTTTATATGGTTAGTTGCACTTTATTTTTTGTATTCATCATTGTTTTTCATTGCTTTTGTACCCGTAAGAACTTTGATAAGACTTACAGCCCCAAAAAAACAAATTCATGTTATCACTGAACTGTAGTCATGCCCTGATTATCCTGCATATCTTTTCTGGACTGTATGATATGCAAGTATTGATCAGAGTGCAGAGGCTGATGAAGGTGGACTGCAGTCTTATCTCATGAGGTCAAGATAGCCAAGATCTTGCTCTGATGCTGCTCTGTACCCAAATAGATGGCTGGTGGGTATCTTCCACTGAATGCCACTTGTCTTTCTTTTTTTAAAAATTGCGAGTCACAAATGTCAAATGAAAGAAGTGCTTTCATACTGTCACAGTGGCCCACTAGAATGCTTTTGTGAGATGGAGTTGAATTTGAATTAAATTGGCCATGCCTCACAGGATAAAATGACAGGAAGAGGAATTTATATTAAATGTAAAAATATATAACATATTTTGAAAGTGGAGGCATGGAACCCAAGTACTGCACAAATTGTAGATTTGGTTGTTGATTGTTGATTTTGACGTGTACACAAACATCACCATGAATGTCCATGAATTTCAAATCTGGAATTAATAACTAATGTGCATGACCCTGTGCATCAGAGTTATGTAAGTGGAAGACAACAGAGAGCATATAAAATACAAGATAAAGAAACATGGAGGTGGCGAGAGAAAGGAAAATATAGTGTACACACGAGATGGAAACAAGGAAGAACGCACATAAGAGAGAGAATTCAAGCAATATAGCGGCCATGATGAAGCCTGAGTGAGGGAGAGAGCCACCAAACCCCATAAATCAAGTGGCAGTGAGTGTGCTGAATCAGGGACATGAGGTAAGGTTGATTGTGCCTGCGAGAGACAATAAACCCTGTAATCATCCGTCTCTGCTGCACAAGCCCGGCAATTATCTGCCCATACCTGACCGCCGCTTCAGAAAGGGCAAAATCCATCTCACTTCTTCCCCACTGCTCCCACACACACGGCTTTGTCTCTTTTCCTTGCATGCATACAGCGGATAAATATATTCACACCTCAACTTATGTCAAGGAGAAACTTAAAGTCTGCAGGAATAAAGAAGACTTCTAGTGTTGTTTGACTGGTTTCATCTGAAGGCCAAAACATAGTCTGCACAAGTATGCAGATGCAGACGAGAATGTTTACCCAAACACTCTTGTCATAAAGTCCTATTATTCATCATCCAAAAGCTGGCAACTTAGACAGGAAGAGAGTGTCTGACTGACATGCAAAGCAACCTGCCAGTATGTTTTTTTTTTTTTAATGAGATTTTTAGAGGTGATTTTCTGAAAGAAATTCATAGACCTGAAACTGAATGAATGATTTAATTGACGTAAGTCAAACAAAGCAGTATATACCGTTCTGCTCATATGTAACTAGTTGCCTACTACTAATTTCCACTTACCATTTCCATCAGTTTGACCCATTCAGAATGATTTCCAGACCAAGTGTGAGCATTATCACACTGACAGGGCCAATGAACTAATATCCCAGAGCCTAATGAGCCAAACATAGGCACTGCCTCCTGTCACATGACTTCCCACTTGTATCAGGTTGTTCACCCTCACATTCACTTCACACTACAAGTGCTCATCCTATCTAATTCTACATAGGTTTGTTGTAAATACGTGCCTCTACCTACATTTCTGCAGAACAAAAAAAAAAAAAAAAGAACATGCATTAGAGATTTGCTGCAATTTCCATTTGAAATGGACACTAGAGGCAGTAAAACTCAGACAACTTTGATTCTTTTCACACAATTTTTGATTTACAGGACCAGAGTTTTGATTAGGAAAGCCTAATTTTCCCCCAACATTATGTTATGACTTAAAACAATTTTAACATACAGTGAGATTTGAAAACTGAAAATTTTGAACATTAGCATCACATATAGAGCTTCATATGAATGGGTTTTCCAACACAGGTTGGCTCGGTAGCTCAGGCAATGTTGCAATTGTCAGGCTTTGCTTTCGTTAACAATAATATCGCAATATCAGTGTTGCAGAAACGTCACCACAAGCACATATTTCCAATAAGCCTGAGTTGATCTAATCTCATATTTTGCGATATAAATCTTGTTTTGTTTTTGTACAGCTGATTCTTTTCTTTTTAGAAGGCACTGCCTTGCTGCCTCTGCAAAGAAAAAATCTCAGGATGTATTCCTGGACCAACAACTTTTGTTATGTTCCTGTCAAACAAACAGAGTCATACTGTAAATCTATCCAACATTTTGTCCCAATCCTAAACTAACACTGACAATCAGAGGAATATGACAAGCCCCAGCCTTAACCTTACCCAACTGATCCAGAAACATTTCTTACTTGGCTGTTAGTTGATCTTGTAGCTGAAAAAAACCTGTACTTAAAACAGCGAATGAAAAAACAATCCTTTAGATGGAATTAGATAGCGACCCATGCCAAAAACGAATAAACATCTTTGGCCAGCATCTCAGTGGCGTAGCCATCCATGTCGCGTCAGGGTCATGTCATTTGATGTACGTGTCCATGTGATGTGCCAAGTGTCAACTTGACTCGAGGTTCCTGATGAAGTGCTTTAATAAACTCTCTTAATCCTCTCCTGGGGTTCCAGTAATAAGGATTACATTTCATTGCTGCCTTTAAGGGAGGGATGCTGGCTGGGCATGAAGCTTAGCTTAAATCTAAGCCAATAATCTGAGCGAGAAGCTATAGTGTTTAACTTAATTGCTATATTATGAGTTATGAGATGCAGGTGCCTGCTGTAATTAGTAATAATTTAGGCTGTCATTATAACTCATTTATTTAGTTTTCATTATTAAGTTCATTATTTAAAACATAAATGCTTTAAATCATGTCCCTGGACCCTATGCAAATTCATTCATAAGCCATTGGATACATCCAACCCTGAAGTAGGCCCTATTACCTAAACTTGACAGATGTTTGTCTATCAATTCAAAACTTTACTTTACTTGTTTCCATAATAATGTAATGTCTTGTAATCTTCTTCTTTTTTTATTTTTTTTTTTTTATTTCAGCAAACATGGTTATGTGATTAATTGCAATTGCTATTATAAATTATACTGCACATCAATTTAGGTGTTTCACAATATATTGCAATATCTTAAATAATCAAGGTCTTTCTTCAGCAAACATTGTTATGTCGTAAATAATTCAGCAGCAGTAATTGTAGTATCTGGTTGACACTCCAACACAGTAGGAGGCGGTATCACATCTCAGTGCTGTTTGCCACACATCAGAATAAATGAAGAAGACGCAGTGTGTATCTACTATCGCGACTCACCTGTGTGGGAGTTTTATAGATTCTGTAAAAAGACAGGGTGTTATGGCGCTTTTCCATTGCATGGTACGGTACGGTTCACTTTTGGGGGGTTTTCCACTGGGTACAGTACCTGGTACCTGGTACTTTTTTCAGTACCACCTCAAATGAGTTTTTAACGAACCGTACCGTTACCAAAACATGACGTGTAAACTCTGCTGATCACTGATTGGCCAGAGAGGATCGTCACTACCTGCGTCACTGAACTTGCGACACAAGACACAACAGAACCGCTAGATTTAAATCAGCGCAGCCAGCAAAGGATCGAACACAACTAATTTGAAAAAGCGCACCTTTTTTCGTTGTCTATTGAGGAAGTACAGACATTCCTCTCGTTGATAGACGAGGAGCAAATCCAGCGAGAGCTTGATGGGGCGATGTGGAATGAAAAAGTTTTTAAGGAGTCGCTGCAGTGCAACTATAACGACATATGAATAATCCCGCCCACTCTAAAGTGGTACTAAACTGCAGTTGAAAAGCAAACCGAGCCGAGCTGAGCCGTGCCGAGCCGTACCACGCAGTGGAAAAGCGCCATTAGATATCCCATTCTGCAGGAAGTGCCAATCAACAGTAGTTGTTTTTGTATCCTTTTGTACAGTTATGGCTATAAAATCTATCTCTCTCTGCTTCTATGTTCCACATACATGTTAAAGCTCTTCCCTCTCTAACTTAGCTGTCTCATTGACTAAATTATTGTTTACATTTGTGACCAATCACGGAAAGTAGGGACACAAGGTTCTGGGGCATTTTGAGTTATTCGCAGATTCTGAAAGTGTAGTCTCCAAGCTTTTTAATGATGTGTAACACATGGAAATCTGATAATATTTGGAGAAATTGTGGCCATTTGAAGGTAGGCACTCAAAAAAGCTCAAAAGGGAGAAAATGCCCTCTAAAGATTGTGCAGTTCTCACCTGTTCTCACCTGCTGGGAGTGACAACAGGGCTCATTTACATCTCATTTAGATAAGCCATACCCCCTGTAAAGCTGCATGGTTGCATAGCAACGACAGACGCAACGGGAAAAGTCGGACCGCATACTATTAATAATGAAGGATAATGTGCATTGTAAATGTCAGTAATTTATCTTTTTTGATTTTTCTAAAAATGATTTAGAGGCTGAAATATGTGAGTTTTATCTTTTATAAAACCTTTTTTGTCAAAACTCTATTTGAACTTGTGCATTTTAGATAATGTTGCAAGACACTCCTTTAAAATCTGGCCATCATTTTTAATTTTTAATACAAAACGACAAACTTTGATGTTTATGGAAACTCACCCCATAAGAAACAGAAAAGTATTCTTGCAGATCTCATTGCCTCCAATGAAATAAGTCGTTCGGGCACACTTTCTCTTTGTCGGGGTCTTTGTGGATGTAACCATCTCCGATGTTTGCACTGTGCATCTGTTTGCCTCTAATGTCCAATAATTTGCATGTCCTGCCACTCTTTTTCCGCAGCTAAAGAATCCAGCCATATGTTGTACATAATGTCTGGAGAAAGCTTCTGGCTACAGGACTGTCTCCCATGCAGAGAGTTCACTTTTCTCCTCATGTAGCGTACAGTCAAAGTTACGGATTTTCCCCATTTCTCTGTCTTTATCCCCATCAAATGTTACTATCGATATAGCCTCTGATATCTTACGGTCCAACTCATCTGACGCCAGTCCGATACATTCTTCCTCGTCTTCATCTTCGCTCAGTTGTAGATTAGGGATATTATTCAGTCTTATTATGCCGCTTTCATCGTCGCTCAGATCGTCTTCAGAATCAGTGAGCACTTGTTCATAAGCATCCGGCTTGTCAAAGAAGTACTTCAAAACATTTTCGGTGTAACGCCCACGGTTCAGCTCATCTGCGATAATCTTTGCGGCATCCATATTCATTGAATTTTGATATCAGCTAGAGCCGCGGGGGCAATAACAAAAGAAACAAAAGCCGGCTTATCCAGTATGGAAATACACACATACAATGACACGCCCCTACTGCGTGCTAGAATCTCCGAAAAACAAGCCGATTTCAACCTCAAAATGTACGCTTTTAAATATACCAATACTGCTATCTCAAACACGGAGAGGCTTCTTCGTGATATCAACTAACAGATTCTGCAAAAAAATGAAAATCACCAATTTTTTTAAAAAACAAAACAAAACGCTTCTTTCTCATTTTGCTCGAAAGTTGTGCTGCCGACTTGTGTCACTGGTTTCTGTGACGGGTCACATTTTTTCCTGTTATGAATTTGTTTTATGCACCATGCTATATTCCTTGACTGTGGGTATGATTGGGCTGTTGGAAAAGGTATATTACAAATACAGGTCCTTCTCAAAAAATTAGCATATTGTGAAAAAGTTCATTATTTTCCATAATGTAATGATAAAAATTAAACTTTCATATATTTTTTTTTGATTGATTGCAAACTGAATTATTTATTTTATTTTTTTTTTTTTTTAATGATGATTTTTTTGTAATGCTGATGATGAAAAAAAATTCCTATCTCAAAAAATTAGCATATTTCATCCGACCAATAAAAGACAAGTGTTTTTAATACAAAAAAAAAGTCAACCTTCAAATAATTATGTTCAGTCATGCACTCAATACTTGGTAGGGAATCCTTTTGCAGAAATGACTGCTTCAATGCGGCGTGGCGTGGAGGCAATCAGCCTGTGGCACTGCTGAGGTGTTATGGAGGCCCAGGATGCTTCGATAGCGGCCTTAAGCTCATCCAGAGTGTTGGGTCTTGCGTCTCTCAACTTTCTCTTCACAATATCCCACAGATTCTCTATGGGGTTCAGGTCAGGAGAGTTGGCAGGCCAATTGAGCACAGTAATACCATGGTCAGTAAACCATTTACCAGTGGTTTTGGCACTGTGAGCAGGTGCCAGGTCGTGCTGAAAACGAAATCTTCATCTCCATAAAGCTTTTCAGCAGATGGAAGCATGAAGTGCTCCAAAATCTCCTGATAGCTAGCTGCATTGACCTTGCCCTTGATAAAACACAGTGGACCAACACCAGCAGCTGACATGGCACCCCAGACCATCACTGACTGTGGGTACTTGACACTGGACTTCAGGCATTTTGGCATTTCCTTCTCCCCAGTCTTCCTCCAGACTCTGGCACCTTGATTTCCGAATGACATGCAAAATTTGCTTTCATCCGAAAAAAGTACTTTGGACCACTGAGCAACAGTCCAGTGCTGCTTCTCTGTAGCCCAGGTCAGGCGCTTCTGCCGCTGTTTCTGGTTCAGAAGCACACGCCTGTGCACCGGTGGCGCTGGATGTTTCTACTCCAGACTCAGTCCACTGCTTCCGCAGGTCCCCCAAGGTCTGGAATCGGTCCTTCTCCACAATCTTCCTCAGGGTCTGGTCACCTCTTCTCGTTGTGCAGCGTTTTTTGCCACACTTTTTCCTTCCCACAGACTTCCCACTGAGGTGCCTTGATACAGCACTCTGGGAACAGCCTATTCGTTCAGAAATTTCTTTCTGTGTCTTACCCTCTCGCTTGAGGGTGTCAATGATGGCCTTCTGGACAGCAGTCAGGTCGGCAGTCTTACACATGATTGCGGTTTTGAGTAATGAACCAGGCTGGGAGTTTTTAAAAGCCTCAGGAATCTTTTGCAGGTGTTTAGAGTTAATTAGTTGATTCAGATGATTAGGTTAATAGCTCGTTTAGAGAACCTTTTCATGATATGCTAATTTTTTGAGATAGGAATTTTGGGTTTTCATGAGCTGTATGCCAAAATCATCAGTATTAAAACAATAAAAGACCTGAAATATTTCAGTTGGTGTGCAATGAATCTAAAATATATGAAAGTTTAATTTTTATCATTACATTATGGAAAATAATTAACTTTTTCACAATATGCTAATTTTTTGAGAAGGACCTGTATATGGAGCTGCTAAAATCTACATATTAAGTAGACTCACTCCCTCAGTCAAAATCAAAGGGTTGAGCGTCTGTCTGTGTAAACTTGTCTCATCCACTTCACAATGTCAAACGCAGTTGAAAATAGCAAGAATTCTCTTGAGGGAAAGTTCACGAGTGTGTGTCTAAAAGTCAAGTGGAACACCTTGTTTGAATGTGATTAATTGAGCAAAAAGGAGAAAAATAAACAAAGTTAAAGATGGAATTTGTTTAATATTTGGCGTTATTGCAGATTCTTTGGTGACTGTAATTGCATATAGAAAATCTAGTATTGTGACAGCCCTACATCATATCATGTATGTTAATGCAATCTGATTAAAGTGCCAATCATTTTACATAATGTCCTTGGTTACATGTCCTGGAGTTTGAGAGATATGCTACAACTGCTCTTTATATTGTCTTTTACTGAACTGAGAAGCTCCTTGGCAACTTACAGGAAATGACCTTTAAATCACAGTGAAACAAATCCAGGCGGAAGCTGCTATGAAGGACACATTGGGATGGGAAGGAGGAGGGGGGGATCATTGAGCTCTCTGAGCTAGCTCTGTGTCTCATCTAATTAGCGATGCGTTTTGCGGGAAAAACCATTGTGAACTCAACCGCAGGATGCTAGCGGGCTTTAATGGGACCCGAAATGCCAGTGTCACCGCCTCAAGCTTGTGTGCCGCCATGAGACGCTTTGATTCATCACAGATTTCCTCAACAGAAAGCACTTGAGTTTAATTAATTACTCAATCCGTCTGAGATGAGCGACGGGAAATGATGATTTCCTTGCGAGTGAATGAATGGTTAAATAGGACACGGTGCAGAAAGGCGAATGGTGGAACAAAACGAGGAAACCACAGCACAGATGTTGTGACTGCTGCAGAGGAGTTGACTGCAGTGCCATTTATAAAGTACGGGAAGAGCAGAATCATTGGCCAGGTGTCTTCTGGGTCAAACGGAGATTGTGACCTCTTCATGATTAGTAAACACAAACCATGGCCCAAGAACAGGTGCACTCGGGGGAGGGGGGTGATGAGGCATCGGCGTTGTTATGGCCCTGAATTTTAATTTGGTAATCATTTAGGATCCTATTGTTTTACTTCTACTCCTTATATTGTCCATTTACTTGCATGAAATTCAAACGATGTCATTATTTACTCACTACAGCGCTGTTTCAAACCCGTATTGATTTCTTTCTTCAGTGCAATATAAAAGGAGATGTTTGTTGGGATATTCACACTGCTTTGTTTTATACAGTTAAAATGAATGGGTGTCAGATGCTGCAAACCTCAAGAATGACAATACAATCACACCAAAGCAGTATAATAGTATTGTCATATGTTCTAACACTGTGTCCTAACCAGATGACGTGGGGAAGTTGTGGCCTAATGGTTAAAGTGTTTGACTCCTAACCCTAAGGTTGTGGGTTTGAGTCTTGGGCCGGCAATACCATGACTGAGGTGCCCTTGAGTAAGGCACTGAACCCCCAACTGCTCCCCGGGCACCACAGCATAAATGGCTGCCCACTGCTCCGGGTGTGTGTTCATGCTGTGTGTGTGTTCACTGCTGTGTGTGTGCACTTTGGATGGGTTAAATGCAGAGCAAGAATTCTGAGTATGGGTCAGTGTTAATTTCGTTAACGAAGACGACGACGAAAAATATTCGTTAACGAACATTTTTTCTGTGACGAAGACGAGACGTTGACGAGCTAAAAATAATATCTGATGACGAAATTATGACGAAAATTTATGCCGCGTTTTCGTTAACTAGACGAGACTGGACTATAATGTTATTTGAGGACTACCAGACATTCAAAATGCATCCTGTAGGCTTTTGTCTTTCAAAATGTGCGTCCCTGTCATTGGATTGCGATCGGCTAAGGGGCGTTTGAATATCTAGTCAGTATAGCAGCCGCAGTGGATGGATAGACTACAAAAAACGCGAACTAGCGATCTGAAACAATGGCCTCAGCACCCGAAGGAGTATGGATAAGGTAACCAGACGTCCCGTTTTTCCCGGGAGTCACAATTCGTTGTGGATTAACTTAAAGTTAGTGAAGGCGGGATAGGCGAAATCACGCTGATAGAAGTGCTCTCTCTCTCTCGCACGCACGCTCCACTTCCTCAGTTCTCATATACAGCGCGCGATCAGTTCTCAGCGCTCAAATACACACACAGCAGTCCAAATGTTTATCGTGTAGAGTATCTCACGTAAATACAGTAGGTTATGGATTAAGTGAACGTGAACAGGTGGGTGAAAACTGAACGTGTGTCAGTATTTCATGCATGCCTTCCGTCTTAAAAGGACAGCATTCCAAATTAAATACCTATCTGTCATTAATGTTAACCAACAAAAGATGTTAAATAAATGTATACATGTTAAGTAAAACCTACAGTATCTGAAAAATGAGTTTAATTTGTATCTCTATTGTATTTGTCTTATTGTGCTTCTTTAAATATATACTATTTTTATAAGTTGCTCCTTTTTCACTTAAAGAAAAAGTTCACCCAAAAATGAAAATTGTCATAATTTATTCAAGATTTTCCAAATTCAGTCCTTGATTCAAATTTCTCATAAGCTTAATTGATTTGGTCTAAAGAGAGAAGAATTAATGATTATTTTAATTTGAAAACTACATATAAAATCGCTACCAAAATAAATTCTGGTAACTACAGTTTGGCTAAAACTATTGACTAAAAGTAGTGACTAAAAGTTGACTAAAATGCAATGAGTTTTCGTCGACTAAAACTATGAAAGACTCAAATGACTAAAATGTGACTAAGACTATTAAGCATTTTCGTCTCAAGACTAAGACTAAGACTAAATCAAAAACGGCTGCCAAAATTAACACTGGTATGGGTCACCATACTTGGCTGTATGTCATGTCACTTTAATAAGTCACTTTAATGTGATGCAGCACTGTGACATGAGATTTGTTAATCAGAGTGTTTGCTTTAACCAGTCATGTCAGCGATACGTGACGAGCAACAAAAGATGGTTTCTATTTCAGTGATGTCGTGGCTGACAGGTCAGGAAATTGGTTTAATTTGAGTTTGTATGTAATTGTGCATGATTTTTTTTTTAAATTCATTTATTTATTTATTTTTATTCATGATAGATAATTTTGATCTTGTTCTTAAAAACAACTTTGAATGGTCAAACAGTGAACTTTATTCAAACAAATAAGTATATATATATATATATATATATATATATATATATATATATATATATATATTTTTTTTTTTTTTTTGACAAAGACTGTATCAGTCACTGAATAAGTATTTTGAAAAAATATTCAAATGGTTTAATTTTTATTAATTTATGTAAATTTCCATTTCACTGTGAATGTGAGAAAGCAGTGTGCTTGCAGAGAAAGCCCACCAACACGCTCTTATGATTGCCTGTCATTTGTGATTCACTGGAATCACATTGTGTCTGATTAGCACATAATGTCGGCAAAATGATATTTAACTCACTGATAATCTTGCTGTTTCTCTCAATTCTCAGTTGCATTTCCAAACTGGTGCAACATGAATTCATTTTTGATGAACATTCAGTTTGTTTTTGTCTGTAACTGACATAAACCAATTGTATGCCTTCAGAAAACTTGGACTATACAGGGTGTGAGTTGTTATTTTATTTTATTATTTTATTTTTAAATTGTATTTTATTATTAATATTATTTTATTTTATTTATTTAATTTTTTTTTTTTTTTTTTTTTTTTTTTTTTTTTTTTTTTAACTTGAACACAATTGCATGGCAATCTGTAATTAATTTAGATTTTGGTGAATTGGTGCCAATTTGAATCAATTCATACAAATCTCATTTGCTTACAACCAGTGATGGTTATGTTTAGGGGTGGGGATAGTGATGCACCTTCATGCTTTCTTTTTTTATTTTTTAAATCATATGTTTTTGTACAATTCACATTGTATTAATTCAAACAAAATTGCCACCATGTAATATCTCGTTTTATACTTTCATTTTATGGGAACGAGCAATATGAACCTTCTTCAGAAAATTTTTTGTCTTCCATGAAGGAAAGATTGACTTGTGGGTGAGTAAATGAAGACACAGTTTTCATATTTGGGAAAGCCATTCCTTTAAAATAGCCCAATGTGTTTTTATGAACTGTTTGAAATCAATATCCCTGTTCAGTTCACTAATGCAGATAAACTGTATTAGGAAAGTAAGGTGAGCTATTTAATAAGTAAAGTATTTTAGGGCCCCAAATTCGTCTATGCCGCTCAGAACTGGGGCACATCAGTTCTAAATTCATCATGTATCCAGAGATATCTGGACCTTTGCACCAGTACTGCAGGCGGTCTATCCAGACCCCAAGGACTCAAATGGGGCATCCATCCTCCATCACACCCTGCTCCTTATGTGCTACAAACCCAGCAAAAATAATTCAAATCAGCACTAACTCTTTAACTCATCTAGGCTGAACATTTTGCATGGTGTTCCACAGGTAACTAAGAGGACTTACCTCTGTCTGTGTCATAGAGGTAGACAAACTTGTCCCACTTATAGTGAGACAGGAGACTCAGGACGGCGCCCTTCAGTGGAGGGCGCATCTGAATGACAAATTGCACGTCTGAGTCAATGGGATAGCTGGGTGTGACGAAGGAGGTGTGGAGGGCCCCGCAGAAGGAGGTCAGCGTGTTCATGGACTTCTTGTCATAGAAGCCGAAGATGGCATACACCCCTCTGGAGAACTGCGAACAAACTGGAATCAGAGCAAGACAAGTTTGCTTAGTTTGTTTATGACACAATAAAAAGTGTCCAAAAATCAACTACACAATTCCAAACCAATCCTACCAAATGGAATCCAATGATGTTGGCATGTGAATAATTGCAACAATAGGGAAATCTGTACAAACATAGAAATTGTTTTGACTGCATAAATATAAGCAGAGAAATAATTGCATTATTTCCAGCAGATGAAAGTGCTGTGTTGCATCTGACAGTGAGAACCCATCAACACACTCTTGCCTTAAACAAAACACAAAACTTCATGTCTGATTGGCTGTTCCTTATTGTCCCAAAACATTTGAAGCAAATTAAGCATAATTATGCACATCTCTATGAACCAATAACATCCAATTACTGACACAGAAATGTAACGGTTTGCAGAGAACCTCATCTGAGTTATTACTGTATTTAGCCAGGGGCAACAACATGGTTAGTTTTGTATGCAAGAAAAAGTAATACGAATTTGTGTATTAATATAGATGCTAACTCTTAAAAGACATTTAAAAATGTTCATTATAACAACGGTTTTCACAAACAAATCATGCAGTCTGTGGCTTAATTAACAGAATATGAGAAGAAGCATCCAAACTGGTTGACCAGGATTTTTAAAATTTATTTATTTATTTATTTATTTATTTATTTATTTATTTTGCATTTCTATGTTCATAATTCACTACTGGCTGATGAAATTCTGTGAAAAATCCTAGTTACCACATGTAGACATAAGTGGACTCCTACAAAACATGAACACCTCTGCCCTGCTTTACTTCAACAATAGAATGATTGGTAATGTTACAAAAGTACCTCTAAAAAGCCCATTAAACTAATTCCAAATATAGGTGTTTTAAACAATTTCAGCCCTTTTGCTGACTCCCACCCAACTGAACCTCTGAATTAGACCACTCATCCCTTCAACCACAACCTTTCTCTAAAGTCCCGCCCTTCATAGACATGTCAGTCAACCACAATGTGCAAAATGTATTCAGAGGCAGAATGTTTCTCTCCCCCCCCCCCCCCCCCCCTCTCTCTCTCTCTCTCTCTCTCTCTCTCTCTCTCTCTCTCTCTCTCAACTTTTGCTTTACTTTAGATGGCCTGCTTATTTAGAAGAGACACTGCATTCATGTCGATTTTCTTAATTAGCATTAAGAAAACCCTGACCTACAGTATATGTGCCAAGTAGACATAATGAAAAATCCATGAAAAGTATGTATATAGATGGCTGATGTTAAACAGGAAAATCTTATAAATCTTATAACCTTATCATCAAAGGTTCTTTGTTGGAATAACCTACTAAGTGGACCAGATTTT
The DNA here is from genome assembly GCF_018340385.1 of Cyprinus carpio. Classification (NCBI taxonomy): domain Eukaryota; kingdom Metazoa; phylum Chordata; class Actinopteri; order Cypriniformes; family Cyprinidae; genus Cyprinus; species Cyprinus carpio. Next base: position 5,197,472 of record NC_056610.1, on the reverse strand, counting down.
ATGCCTATAGACAAAAGTATAACCAGGGTGGTGATTCCAAAATCCTTGCCTTCTCTATTACTCAACAGCTGGTCATCTATACAGCTGCATTACTCTGGCACATATGTGCGATAACAGGCCTGCAGTGGAGTGACAATTATACTGTGAAAGGGCTAGTTAAGCTGCCCGTCTCCTCACTGGCTCTGCTGGTCTTCAACATTTCCCACAGTTTACTCTTAATTTGGTCCAGTTCTGACACAGCATTTCTCCTGAGGGATAGGAGCTGGCTGCTTTCCTTCCATCAGTTGTCCTGGATTTATTAGGACAGGCTTTGAACAAACTCAAACCAAATACATAAATTATGTCAGATGCCTCTGCATGCAGTCATCTCTCAACTCCAACTAAAGCCTGTTTGTGTTGGCCTGTCTACCCCAATCATCTGGATGTTTCCCTAAGCTTACTTGTTTCAGGCCTGGCACCTTTCTTTTCCTGAATAACTCTCTCCTCAAACCATAACTCTCAGTATCACTTGATATACAGACTAAGTTTGGGTTTTCCAAAGTACAACGTGCACACAATTAGTGTTGCTTTTCCAAAAGCATCATAATCCAAGTATTACATAAATTACACTACTTAAATAGGCAGCCTTGAACTACTCTTAAGACCATTTATTCCAGTTTGATTTGTGAAAAAGGACAAAATAAAAAGTTGTACAATATTGCACAATATGTTTTTGAAAAAGGGCAACACGAACACAACTGATTTACCCATTGCCTCAAATGCATGCCTCGTTTCTTTATTTACTTAAAAAATGACTGATTATGACTATAAATCTAACTCTTTCCCTGCCAAACACAGAATTCTAACTGTTATACATTCGGGGGTGCTATTGCGCATCTCCTGAATTATTCTAGAATGTCCCGATCAAAAACACTTGCAAGGAAGACGCAGAATCGAGCAATCTCATATGTAAGCATATACATATGAAAAATAATGTGATCATCAACAATAAATCACATATAAATGAAAACTGCATAATGAGTGAAATGTCGATCCAGGAAGTGGTAAAGGACTGTGAAGCTTTGAAGGTGCTGATGGAAGCATCTTCTGCATCTTTGCTTTGATCATCGTACTGAATATGATCCAGATGGAGCGTAGTGTTAGTTCTGGCAGGACACGTTAGTCAACCTAGCATCAACTGACACTCAGCTGATCCACGTCTACCTATATGAATATGACACCAGTAATAATTCCATTTACATGGTCCTTTCAGTCGTTATTTGCTCAGGAGCTAATCATCCACCTCCATCCCCAACTCCTCCTTTAGTCCAGCCAGGACTAGGCATTGGATATTTCTCATTGAGTAATTTAGTATTTGATAAAAATGCGATTTTTTTTTCCAGCTTTTTTTAATTTTTATTTTATTATTATTATTATTTATTTTTTTTTGAACATAGAGACTCTCTTCTTTATTTTGATATATTGTTCAGATATTCATACAACAAAATATTCTGGGGACCATGAAATTTTTTTGAAAATCATGAAAAATGCTGGGGGAAGCTAGCAACTTTTTTCAAAAACACTGGCAGGTAAAGAGCTATGAAACATAAAGGCCTTTCCACACTGAGCGTGAAAAAGCTAAACTAATATCGGGCAGGATGACGTGCTGGAATAAAACAATAGATTTCTATGGATGCTTTCACATAGACCACGAACATTCACGTACCGAAAATACAAATGTTTTTTTTTTTTTCTGAACCAGTCCAACGAATCGCAAAGCAAAATCAAGGGCCGTCCAAAAAGATTTTAGCTAGGATCACGTGACCGGAGGAGCTGCTGTTGCAAAAAAGGGTGAGAGTGGTGGCTCTGTTTCGAAAACCAGTGTAAACATACATTGAAGAAGGGTATCCTGGAGAAGAGAGTGGATGCTGAGTTCTTGTTATCACTGGTATATGAGAACAGATGTATTCTCATGTTTTTTATACAGAATAACATTTCTATTAATTGTGTTAGGTGTGAAAGCACCGTTCGTCAGTGATTCGCCTCGCTTTTTCGCATTGCACTCAGTGTGGAAAGGCCTTAAGACCCTGCAATATTTTATTTATGATATCTTTTTGAACTTTTTGAAACTACATTGTTTTAGGGGGAATTAACTTTCAATTGATGCACAGAAATGTCTTGGGTTTTATTAAAAATCCCAATTTGTGTTTTGTAATTGAACAAAAGTCTTATGGGTTTGAGTATTTTATTGCAGAAATTTTATTTTTAATTGAACTCTTTAAAATGATCAAAACAGCATGGTTTGCAACATTTTTGGGACACCTGGCATGACTGAATACCCCAAGGCCTTTCTTGAACATTTCTGAACATTATTTTTGTTTTGTTTTTTATCAGTGGGAAGTACAGTGTTTGTACTCTGGTCTTGCTTCATTCCTTAAAATAATTCCACAAGATTGAGACAAATCTCAGTGCTTGGAATAACTACGAGCTCTGTTTTGAAGCACAAACATTGCCTTATTGCTTTTCATTACGCAGAGAGTCCTAGCATGTCACGTCACATTTTGATAATGTGTTTACTCCAGTGGGCATGGGGCATGCAGCTGGGCTCATTGCAGCTCAGGGAACAGTGCTAAGCAATGTTAACGGATCTCCGAATGGCTGAAGGATCCTTCCTCAGCCCCTCCATCTTTACCTTCTTGCCCCCAAGCAGCTAGCCCTCTCATTTTCATGCACTCATCAAAACACGCAGCACCTTCATTCTGCTAATCAGGACGCTCTTTGCACTGCAGCAGGAACAATGCATTTACACATGCCTGACTGCTCCAAATGACCACGAGGCCACTGGTGTTGAAATGATAAGGACCATTAGAAAAGGCTCCATCCCAACGGCTGCGTTTGGGACTGAAATAATGTAATCGCAGTGTCATGCACTGGAAGCCATCTTTCACCACCATGATTGTACATGGCCCAGAGACCTAAAGCACATCGCAGCAAATGTCAGAGTCGATCATCCAGCTTTCGGTATTCACTGTCCTCTTCTGTCCTTATTCCTCTCTCTCTTCTCTTCTCGTTCTACCGCTTCTGCTTTTCCACCCACCCCTACAAACACCCCATCCCCCCCACAAACACAACTCTCTCACAGGAAGATAGTCCTCTGGGGATTTGAGCAAGTAATTGTATCTGCTCTTGTGAGGAGACATGTGAAGTCCTTCAAACTGTTTATTCAAAATGCCAGCCGAAAACAAGAATCCCTGTTCTCATATCGAAGCGTGCAGTCGGGATGTGTCTTTGAAAGGCAAATGCATTCAGATACTGCATCCTCTTGCATGCACACACATATATTTTTCACTGGCCACAAAACTAATGTCCACATTTCATAATGTATCTTTTGGCAGTTTTGCTGTTTATGGTTACAAACTGGCTCAAAAGTGAAAGTAAAGGTGAAAGTGACAATACAACAGATGCATATGCATTGCATTATCTTTGCACTGCATATTGTACAAAGGCAGCATCCTGAGGAAAGTGGAGTCCAATACTTAACTTTTTTTGAATGGACACTCACGCACAGGATACTACATAGTATTTTCAGCATACAGCTGAATCCAAATTTAGTGTTTAGACAATGGTCTCACTGCTTTATGAACTTGATGTATCCATAAAGAATACATGTCTTAAAATTTGGGAGGAAAATATATAATTAACATTAAATTGTTAACAACATCCTGTCAGGAGTGTGCTTAGTTGCTTAACAACGCTGTCTAGGTACACAACTCACTAAGGTTTAGAATAGAGTCATTGTGTCATGGGTCATGACTCACAGCACCAATTCCAAACCCCCATACACACACACACAATGTACCATAAGTCTTCTCTAGGCCCTTCAACCTCATGTGACATCAGCAGTCGGTAGAGTCCATGACTAATCAGTCAATATCATGGTTATGTGTCCTGCTCTTTGTAGAGCATCTCACACTGGCACCTATGAAAATTTTAATGGGTAACATAGTGTTAAACGTTTCATATTGAAATTTTCATAACCCTAAGGAATGTTTGTGCACAGAAAACAGAGTATGATGCTCTTATGTACATCATATCTCTGTTGTACATTCCCAAAAATAATGTGCTTTTTAGAATGTAAGCATGGCAATGAACATTATAATATTTACAATCCTATATATGTGTGTATGTAAGATTTTGCAGTTACAGAATTTTACACAAAATCAAGTAAAGTCTGCATTATTTGTGACAGCTTGCATTTCTTGTCAATTTTCAGCAATATTAGCAAAACAAAATCCATAATTCAGAGCCCAAGCTAAATTATTCAATATGTGTTCAACTGTATGTTGCCACTGTATTGCTGTATAGAAATCTCTCCAAATCACTCATTCATGACCTACATTGTCTTTTCATTCACTTTCAAAAGGATGTATATAATCTTAATCACTGCCTGAAGAAAAAAAAGTCTTTGCTTGAGGTTATTGCATTAATTCATTAGCCTCCATTGATTTGTATCTTGTTTCACAATGTTCTGGGAATCATGGCTTTGTAATCATTAGAAACATCTAGATATTTTCAGCCTTTTTATGCCTCAGAGAAAGAGAAAGGTCATTTTTACCAGAATACTAGCAAAACAGTTTATTTATTTATTTTTATTTATTTATTTTTTCTTATTCCCGTTTGTGGTGAAGTCATTACAAGCACTATTTCAGCAGGATAGCAGGTGCTGGAGAATTTTACAAGGCCAGCGTGACCAACTACACGGTATATTACACAAAGTAGCAGGGCATATATGAAGTATACAAAAAACATCTTCCTAAATGTCTGTCATCATGTATTTACGCCAGTCCAAACTCAAATGACTTTCTTCCTTCAGTGAAACACAAAAAGAGACATTTTAAAGAATCACACTGTTATTTATTTTTCATTCAGTGAAAGTGAATGGATATGTGGGGCTATCAAGCATAAAAAAAAGCAAAATGTCATAAAAGTACCAAACTGTTTTTCAAAAGGTGACAGCTAATGAATCTAGGTAAGAAATCTGAATCCAATGATTAAAGGTGAAGTGTTTAATTCCACCCAAAACTCATTGCATTGGTTAACCCAGCCACTCCAGCAAACAGAACAATGTTCTGAAAGCATAGAGTCAGTGTCATAGTTTCTACTCTCTTAAATTAACCTACAAGTTAAATACTTACAGTTGTCTCTGCACATTAAACAAGAATAGGACAAATTGTTCTAAAGGCTGTACACATAACCTTTAAATGTTATCTTCCCTTGTTAAAAGTAAAACAGTCTCTGCACAGAAGAAGTAATGACCACCAATTCCAATAAATAAAGAATGTGAACATGCTGTTAATTCACTTTAGCATTCGCTGCAATCCACTGTTGTAGCATTTTCCCATTTCTGCTAGAATATCCTGATAACACATCATGCATTCTCCACAGAGGAAATGTTTTACAAGGGCAATGGTTGCAACAATCTCCTTCTACTTCTTTCCCCCCTTGGGGGTTTATGACTGGGGTTGATGCATGTACAGCTTATGATATTCTGTAATTGGATTTTCAGAAAGCTGTTGACAAAGTCTCCCACAACTGCCTAATCCCCAATCAGCAGTGCAGCGCTGAGCATGTGCCTATAGCTGGGTAGAGAGCAACGGAAACATGCAGCCAAGTGATGCTATTGTAATATCAAATGGCATGAGGGGGTGCTGTGGATTTACTGTAGAATTTGGTATGCAATAAACACAGTTAATCTCAAGGAAGAACTAGGGAGAATATGCTATTATAATCTAACTCATATCTACTAGATAGTGTATCTGGTAATGGAGCCAGTGATAGTCCACTGTCAATGAAACCAATTACTCTTTCCCAGAAAAGTAGTACAATGGTGTTAGATGGTAATACCTTGATACTGGATGCTTATTATCACATCCAATTGTATTTATATGGTAATCCAGAATACTTGGGTGGTACTAAAAGTAGGCTAATTCTCCAAAAAGCATGGTATTATAACTGTACAGTTTTAAAAACATGGTAGTAGCAGGGTGACATGTCAAAAACCCACTGTAATGTCTTTTTAGTGTAAACATTGGCTTTCCACATTTTTATCTTTTAATAATTTATAATCAAACTATATTTAACCCACTCTTTTGTTACAGAAGCTGGTTATGCTATAGGTTGGCTATGTTTAGCTATGCTTACTGTAAGTAGCTATATAACAAACAATGTGCTAATTTATTGAGAAAAATCTAAAACCGTTATAAACAGCTGTGTGTGTTTTTTTTTTTTTTTTTTTTCTGGCTACAAAAAAAAAAAAGTGTTAAATGCTGTGTGGCATTTACATTTCGGTAAGCAAGTGCTTCCTTAATGATCAAAAGCTGTCTGAAAGCACTGAATGAAACGCTTGCAAGATTTCAGGGTGGTTTGTTGTATGGAAAACTTTAATGCAATTTCTGTCACGTACAGAAAAAGCAGAGACTTTGGACTGAGTGTTTTTAGCAGCTAACTTCAGCATATCATGCTAGTCGCCCCCGTAGCAGGAGCTGGAGTGGGCAGCGAGCCTCGTTGAGGAGAGAGCTCAGGGGAAGTAGTCAAGGAGGCCATTTGCAAATCGCCTCTTCCTCTGGGTAACTTAGCTGCAGTTTCCAAGAGAGGCCATTTTCAAAGGGGAGAGACGAGAACTGTGGGTGGTGTGTGTTTCAACTGGGTTTCTTGTAAAGCAGGGTGAAAAAATGGCAGCTCAGATGCACCATTCAGTCTCTCTCCTTCTGTGCTTTTCTCTTTTCACTCAGCCTCTCTGAATTCTTAGAGTCAACTCACTCATATCACCCACATATCTATCCATCGCCACCTCCTCCAGATCACCGATGCTAACCTGCAAACCACTGACCGGCGCTTGTAATATAGCTTTCACCATAGAGGTGTTCTCAAATGATATGTAGGAATTCATGACAAGCAGTGCCTGATAAAAACCCAATCCTGGCAAGAAAGGGATTTGCATTGTTTGCTTGATTACGGGCTTGAATTTAAAGCAAGTCTCCCAAGGCGCTCTCTTTTCAGCTCTGGTGTTACTGTCCAGAATAACTAAACAGGCCACGGATGGGAGGGGAGAGGACTCTTTAACCTTGAAGCTATCATGTAAAAAATGCTCTCGGCTCCCCTCTACCTCACTCTCAAGTCTTTAAGAGTAAAAAGTCCTCTTCCCTATCTCGGCTTTGAGGAGTCCTTGCTGAGGTTGTAATGCTAGAGCAAAGAGGGACTCCTGGCCCTACAGTACTTCATTACAGGCTGAGCCTCAAAATCCCTTTATTTCAGAGCTTGGCAGTATGAATATATCTCGCCATTTCTTATGCCTTGCCTGCAGGCAGCCCGCAGATGTGTCTTCTAGGAGTAGCTCAGTGATTTGAGGTAAAAAAAAAAAAAAGTACCAAAGACCATGAAAGGGATGCGGGCTGCTTCCCAGTTTGTATGCCTCTATTACACACACACCAATGTTCTTTTCTGTTGATGGGAACGTCTCTACCCACTAATTACCCTTAAAATCAGAGACCCAACTCCAGCCCCAAACCAACCCCCCACTGATTTCCTACTTGTTGAAAACCACTCCAAGGACAGTGGTAAAGACATTTCCCCTATCCAATCCTCTCCCTCCTCCAAAACTACAGTATCTCAATGCTATACAGCACTGATAGCATATAAATTGGGTAGCAACCAAAGTCATTGTGGGGTGAGAATGCAGTCGGCAGTGCTCAGAATCCTCTCATCACTGACAGTGGCCTTCATTAGCAGCATCCTTATTTGGCTCACACATCCAGCAGATCCTAGAGTCAGTGATACCAGTGGGCTGCACAGGGGGGATGAGAGCAAACGAAAGACAGCAATAGAGATAGAGGAGGCGGTGTGTTCACAAGAAGCTGCAGTCCAGCGTGAACAGCATTGGAGATGTGAGGGATGAGGAAAGAAAGACACACTGCCTATGAGAGGTCCAGCTATTACCCAAGAGGCCCTCAGGTTAACGCAGAGCCCGGGTCATGGCCATAAAAGGGAACTCACAGGTGGTGGAAGTGGCAGCCACTCGAGCGCTGAGACAACCAGAGTTTCAGAGCTGCTGACTTGAACAGAAGGGAAAGACTGGCTGCTTATTTTGCGCAACCAAGTTCCCAGGTCACCCAAGCCAGCATAAAAGCACAATGACAAGCTTAGGAGCCATTGTCCCTTTTCAGATGTCTTTAAATAGCGCTTCACTTCTGACAGATCACATTTTCCCCTCTTTCTTTTGCTTTTCCAAAAAGAGGACATCTAAGCCAAGTGCACCAGCGGGAGGTTCAAGCATGGAATCGCTCCAGATTGTCTTTTCAGTTTGCAGCTGGACGGGATTAGGGATCATATCCGCCTGAGGTAAACTTTCTGATCCACATGCAAGCCTAACAAGAAAACAATCCAGCTGAGGAACTTTGGGGGAAAGCAGTGAGAGCCCACACAAGGAAAGAGGGAGAGAGCTATAAATAGGAGCCATGTGTCAGGCCTTGCATTTGCAGATTGAGTTGAGAGTGACTTAATATTTCATTGCCTGTCACACAAACAGCCACGGACACATAACAGCAAGCTGAGAAGTCTTCCTACGGAATGTACCCACAGCTTTTGCTTGCTGATGTGTGAAGTGGCGAGAACAACTGCTTGAATTAACCATTTCCAAATGAACATGGGAAGAACATGGATCATCATGATTCTTTAACTCAATGATTTGGTTAGGGTCAATGCAATGCTAAAATTTCAGTAAACCACAAACTCCAACAAGCAGTAAGAAACGGATAGTGTACAGTTAGCCAGACATTATCACAAACTAAACTTAGTAAAGTAGCACCCGTTTCAGTGATGTAGATGAGCATCTGATATACAGTGTTGCCAGCTTTGACGATTGTGACTTTTAGGAAATATCTGACCACTGAAAGCCGAAACTCACCAATCAGATTAAAAAATGATTAGAAAAATTCCCCCAAAATGCCCCTGATTTCATCAAACATGTTCTCAAAAACAGACCTACATTACTTACACTACATGTTTTTCTTTACAATGCAACACAGTTGTAAGTAGTATTATTCCACTCCATTTCATCAACTGACACTGAGGAATCAATAGAAATTGTATCAAAATTACAACACAATTGGGTTGGGGGTTCTATAATTGTGAAAATGTCAATGAAAAGCTAGAATATCAAAAATGCTGGATGATATTGATGTGCACAGAGGTTCTGCATTCTTTTTTTTTTGTGAAGGCAGCCTTTAGCTCGTGAATCTTGATCAATTTGACCAGTCTTTTTGACATGTCAGTTAAATATCAAATGGTAAAGGATGATAACCCTACACTTGGATGACACTGCTCTGTCTAGCCTTATTTTGTGTCAAGCTCATACCAGCTGCATTAACTTGTGGTATTGTGCTTACTGGTATCTTAAACCATTTAATTAAAAAATAATTAAACATTTTATGGTTTGCTGCTTGCTGCTTGTTACAGAGAACAGAGGGGGCACTTTAAAGTAAGACTTTAGAGCATGTCAGGTATCTTTAGCATCAAAATTTGAATTACAGCAAATTTCTTTGCATAAGCCAGAGTTATTTTAGCATTGACAGGGCTCTGAAGGTACATCAAAAGCATGGAATTATAAAATATACATCAAATGTTCTATTTGTAGCCAGCTGATGGAAGACTACATTCTATGCATAGGTCATGAATTAACGTACATCATATTAAATATTCACATATTTTGCTATTTCTGGCCTATATATGTACAATCTTGGCAGGTGTTGGTGCAGACACAGAAAATGTGCTAATCGTGTCTGTTTCAGCACATTATATCCTTGGAAAGTTAGTACTGTAGATTTATATGGCTAAGCTAGACCAAATGTTCACTTCCTCTCTAATGATGTCATCTTTCCTGCAGGGCTATGGTTTAACAGCTCTCAGTGGCCCTGGGATCGGTAGGATCAGCTCTCAATCCGGGGATCTTCATTAATCTTGACTGGGTCTGGAGACGTATGTGTGTTCTCTAAACAGAGGATACTGAGAGCTTGCCAAAATCATATTCCATAATAAACTTGGGATGGGGACCATCTAAAAGCTTGTGCACACTCCATTCAAATGGGACTTTTGTCATCTTTTGTGCTTTTCCAATGCCTCCTAAATGCATCCACAAAGCCAGAGCGAGGAACAATAGAGGTGCCTGGTGCACCAGAGTAGATTATAGAAAAATATGCACAATGTTAACAGTTTTCCATTATTCCCTGGGAAAGGCTGAAGCCCACGGAGTGTTAAATGTAGTTGAAGACATCACTCTGACCTTCAGAAGCACAACAGAGCTAAAACACAGACCTAATATGCTGGTGGGAGAGGAAAATACAGAACAGGCTGAGAATAAATCAGAAAAAGAACAGGCTCTACAGTACAGAGATCACCAGTTGTATAATTACTGATATTATGAAGCGTGGAAGCATCTCAGGACTAATTGAGATTTTAAAAGGTATAAAAATTCAAGTCAATTTGGTAACACTTTATTTTGATGGTCCTTTTTGAGCATTCTGTTGACAATCAGTAACGTTGCACCTACATGTGAACTAACTCTCTTTAGAGTGTTAGTAAACTGTCTTCTTACTCTTTACTGTGATGGTCGCCCAACAGTAGGTGCAACATTACTTATAGTCAACAGAATGTGTTAAAAGGACCATCAAAATAAAGTGAAATCATCAATTTTATGTTTTTCAAGCAGACTAAAAATAGAAAAATGTGTTTTGAAGAAGTATATCTATACCACGTTTCCCAAATATTAAAGCAGTTTTGAAATATGTAATTTATCCCTAAATTGTGCAAATTAGCAGCAAGTACAAAGAGTGCATTTATTACAACTGAACAACAACAGGATGTGTTATAACATCAAAACATGGACATTTTAAATTTACTTAATACTTAATGTTGTGCCAACAGCCATCCCCCCTTTTTTAATGGTGTCCATGTAATAAACATTTGATTCAAAAGCAAATAAAATGGAAATTGCCAGGCTGGGTTACTCAGAAATGAGAGCGAAAGGATCCAACTGCTGTAAAAGTGCAGCTTGTGTGAGTATATAAAATTCAAAGAGAATCTGCTGATCATTTAATATTCATTAATGTAACTGGAAATAAAATTACATACCAGATTTTAATTTTCTACCTCAAAATTGGTTTTGTCCTTTAAATCCATTACATTTTTTATAGATTTTACAACTTGTACAGTCACCTCAGGAGCATTGTGCTCATGTATGATAATGATTTTGCCCCTGCAGCTCATTTTGAAATGGTTAAACTGATGGATTGGTTGAACACTCCCCGGTCTCTCTTTTTGTTCACACTTTCTGAACTATGCTGTGAATCTCTGAAGGAATGGTGCATCCTGTTTTCCCTAACCCCACTGCTGTTTTGTCACAATCACAAAACCCATTTTTTCTTCCACAGCTGTGACGCATGAGTGATAAACTGTCCATAATAACAAGTCATTTTCATTTGTGTGATTGTGCAAACCAGGAGCGTGTCATAAGGTTCGCCATAAACCATCTGCAGCTTTGCACTGCAGATAAACGTTTTCAAAGCATAAATGAGATTTTATGAGGCTGTGGGAATATTTACTCTTATACTTATTTCCCCCTTCTGTTTACTGGTGATTTTTATGGTCAGCTGTGCATTCTTGTCATATCATCATTCTGATATCATCTTCAATAACAGGGAGGGCAAGATCTGTCATCTGTTGATTTCTGCCTCAAAGTGATTTAAGACAAAATAACTTCTTGAAACATGGTCCCACAAAAACAACAGGTAGATAAGAGCAGCGCTCCATCTAATAAGAGCTCACTGCCAGACCGACGCTACCGTTGCAACACTGTCAAAACGTCCCCATGGTTTTGAAAATGGTCAAAGCGCTACTTCGGCTGAATGGATGGAGTATGCATCAGCTCAAACAACTAGAGACTTGAAAGCTGCTGTTATATCAAACAACATCTGCGAGCACCAGTAATACCAGGATAAATAAGACAGTGCTACTACACTCCTCAGGTTTCCTTTGATATTGGCATTAAAAATTCATTGTGTTTTATTTGCCTTCAAGTGAGTGAAGTGTTTGTTGCCCTCTGTCTTCACAAAGCTATCTCTTAGGATCTCTCCGGAGCTCGATTCTGGGAACAGATAGTGGTGATGAGTTTTGTAATGCTCTTCGAGAAATAAAGCCTTAATTATACCGGATTTCATAACACTGCCTACCACCGCCTCACTCCACAGGATGATGTCATTGTTCTCATGTAACGGCAAGGCCTGTGAGATCCTGACGCTTTGGCAAGGGCAGTCGTTCAGGACCAAGGACAGCAGCAACACAAATAGTACAAAAATCTATTGGTGGAGGGACAGGGTATGGAGATATGGAAGGCTTGACTGCTGGGCACCACACTGTGCCCTTACCTGACAAAAATCAAACCATGTGACTGCTTTGCTACCTTAAATCCTAAACTGCCTGCATAGCATGGAAACACCACGGAATCCCACAACAAATTCACTGACAGACCACATCCCCTGATGACCGTGAACAATGACCGTCTCTATGGGACCTATCCAGCATACTGCTCTGCATACATCTGCATATATTTCCTGCCACATGGTGCCAGCATATTGCTTCTATTTATTTATTTATTTATTTATTGCTGACTTTTCTTTAAACATGAGGGGGACAAAAAATGAAACTAGATATTTACTTATTATTATTATTATTATTATTATTATTATTATTATTTTTTTTTTTATTATTATTATTAATAATAATATTTTCTTAATATTTGTTAATGTTTTTTTTTTTTGTAATTTTTCTGAGTCATGTGAGCTGTAGTGTGATATTATTATAAATTATGAGGTTGATTTGTGTGTTATTTGATTTGGCGGTTGTTATCTGGGGTTCGAGGTTTATTTTATTCCCAGATAACAACCGCCAAATTGAAGAGTTATCTTGACCGGTACTACTTATATGCTTAACGAGTCACTCCGCGATCGTTGACTGTCTGGCGGCATCTTGTGACTGAAACCATTTAACCACCGCGTATTACAATGGAAGACTTCAGCATTAATTTCTTACTACTTCAGTTTGGTAAAACCAAATCTTTTTAGCCGTTTAATAAGCAGGATAATGTACATCCAGCCGATTGTTATCTCAGAATAAACCCCGACATGGAGATCAGGAACACAACACAAAGCGTTTTTCTTTATACTTTCTAAAGACTAGCCAGAAATCATGTAAATAAAATTATTTTATTGTATTGACAAGCATAGTTTTCAACAGTAAAACATGATTTTAAAAAGTTGAAATCAGAATTTTAAAAATCTGTTCAGTGAGAAAAAAATACAGTAATGCTGTAATCCACTTTAGACATTCTACTATCCATAAGTAACTTGTCAACTCCATGTCAATGTAGACTGTCTGCTTAATATCTGCTTAAACTTTATTTTGATGCTCCATCAACAGGCAATTTGCTGACTGTAAGTTTGCAAGTCAACATATTCTGCTACCCAACAGTCTACCAAAATTCTAATGAGAGTTAGCTGACATGTAAATTACAAAGTTACTTATAATTTAAAGTGGACTATTAAAATAAATTGTTACCAATTAGGCAAATATTGAGTTAAAAATCTAAGTACTGTGCATCTAAACATAAACAATTAGGTATATAATATAGGCATATAACAAGGTATATAATGTCCAATGTTTTTATTCTCTGTCTATATCCTCTTTTACATCTTTCAGCACATTATTTTTACCCTTGACCGTTCTCTGTTGAAGATATCATTCCTCTTAAAGCATACAAATGAATTGCCAATCGTCCTGGGCCCTTGATCCTTCCTGGTTTCTTTCAGCTGAATATCAAATGCACTTGTCTGCATAGCCTGCTTTCAAATCTCTTCAAGCACATCCATGGAGAAGAGGACAGATGAAGGTCCTTCCTATCATCTCCTAATGGCCATGATTTGATCAGCACATGTAAAATTGAATGAAGCCTCCATACACAGGTAAGCAAGTGTGATGTGATTGTAGCGGGCAAATGCTAAACGGGTAATAACTCTGAATGGTATACTCGCTTGCTATGTTTACTTGGCTTGTAGTAGATCTCAAAAGGTTAATTTATTGCCACCAATAACAGTCAATTAGAAATTCATAGACAATGTTTGCAGGCCTCCATGGAGGTCTCTCTGGAGATACTTTTTCAATAGTGTGGTAAATGAAAGTGTGGAATCTATGTTATTAGTGGTGTTTTGCATACGTGCCAATAATGTTTATACTTCATATTTAGTATACAATATAGTACATAACATAATACTTAGTACAGATGATCGGGAATCTGCCAATGTTTCAATATTGCTCGTTGTACATATCGTTGCTGCTTGGAAATGAAATGTCTGGTGAGTGGTGCTCAAGGTTTATAGTCTACTACATTAGAGAATAACATGCCACCTACACTAAACCTGACACTAAAACCAACTGATAGAGTTAACAAAAACAAATGAGAGATAAAAACACCTTTTAGCCAAAGTCACTTTCAAGTTTAGTCTGTTTATTATTCTTGCATATTTGCAATGCCTCTGGGATGGTATTTTTAGAAGTTTTCCTATCTAAATGAATGGAAGAATCCTGACATCTCAAAAACCTCTCACTGAACTCACAATTAAATTACATATTTCAAGTCAGCAACAAAATCTAAAATTAACTGCCCCATGAATGTTGTTTCTTATGCTCAAATGGTATTTAAAAAGCCTCAGATTTCTATGGGAACAGGAGCTTCTCACGCCGATACATTGATGCAATGACTTTACCAATCAGCAATTGGGTCTTTCATTTAGAAGACAGGACCATTCAGTCATACTGTGCTTTGCAGTTTCTCAGATTCATAAGTATAGGAGTGAACCGTCTTTGTATTTCTATAGTCTTTGTATTAGATTGTAGAGGTTTGCTAGCTCAGAAAAGCAATACATTTGAAGCTGGTTACGTGATGCAAAAGTAAAAATGTATTTGTTTACCAATCATGCACTATGGTAAAATTGTTTTAACATAGTATAGTGAAGGAACCATGTGGAAATAAATCATTATTAACTGTTAATCTGCCACGTAATCATGATTTGCGTGAAAAGGAATAAAAGTTATTAGTGGTTTACTGGCACTAGTGTTAATTTCATTATGAAATCACAGTGAATTATATGTTTAGGTACGTTTTTGGAGTTTTGCAAAAATATATGCTTTGGTCACACTTTATTTTAAGAACCGGCTCTCACTATTAACTATGGCTTTTGCCTTTAATAAACTCCTAATTTGCTGCTTATTAATAGTGTGTAAGGTAGTTGTTAAGTGTAGGTATGGGTTAGGATTAAGGGATCTAGAATATGGTTATGCAGAGGCATTAATATGTGCTTTATAAGTACTAATAAACAGACAATATGCCAGTAATAGAGAGAATTGGTCCTTAAAATTAAAAAGTATTACCATTTTTTATTTTTTGTTTTTCCAAAAAGGCAACAATACCAGAAACCCTAGCAACAATCCAGAAAACCCTGTACACTTCATTATAATGCCTTAACAATCACTCACAATGCTCTAGTGAGTGCACTAACAAGGCACACTTATGTTTGCTATTAGAAAATGTATATATATATATATATATTTCTAAGATGATCCAAGGGTTAAAGAAGAAGCCAGAATGAACAATGAACAGAATGCAGTTACTGTATGTGTATATGTTTGTGAAGCCATGTATTCATTCTCTGTCCATTCTCTGAGTCGCTGCCTGAACAGTTGATCCATGGTGGGACAGCAACTGTCCACTTGCCCTGAGGACATCCTCCCTCTCATTTGACAGATCTCCCTCAACTCCAGCAATGCTGGACACCACGATTCTGACTGGAGACCCAGGCATAAGTTGCTTTTTTTGGCTTCAGATTGCGAGGGGGAGAATGACCTGACAAAACACCTCCGGTGGACCAACGCTCTGGCTAATGAGAACAGCTCTGGGCCAAGATACCATAGACTGTCAAGGGCATCTGTGAGAGAAAGTCATACATGACTTCACAATTTCATGTTAAAATAAAAGCGAGAGACTGTTAGGAATAAAGAGGCAGAACAAGTCAAGTCTTTCATCTTTCAACCTGTCATTACATATGCTCTTTGCAGCTGAGAGTTTGATCGTAGTACAAGCTGTGCTGTCCTGCTGACTGACAGTCAAGAGAAACCTTGCCACTCATGAGAGATTAAGAGTTTGTCAAACATTCTTAAAAATTACCCCTTTTGCACCACAAATAATGTGTGTTCCTGTAGCGCTACCAGCAGAGCATGGCACTGCCAGCGCCGCGGGTTTGAGTTGGTCAAGGCTGGGCTTGCTTAGATTCACTCCTGCTGCTAGATACTGTAACTAGACTGTCTGGTTCCAAAAAGCAGATTTGTCTCATTCCAGGATTGTTTGAACCAGGGAATGGAAGGCCTGAAGTGAAGCTGGAACTGAGCGATCGCAGAATGTTTTGAGTGAGGAGGGGAAATGGCCATTACTCCACTCCACTCATATACTCTGTTCCAGATCAGCTTTCAGGCTACGATTACACTAGTATGTTTTTGTATTAAAAGCCCATAACTTTTGTTATGGTTACACCTGAAATCCACACTACTCTGGAGTTTTCGACCCTTGAAAACAGAGACTTTTGGAAATGCAGAAGACCCCGTTTTAAAGGGGTCATTTGACGTGATTTCAATTTTTCCTTTCTCTTTTGAGTGTTACAAGCTCTTGGTGCATAAAGAAGATCTGTAACGTTTATTCTCTCTGTTGCTGCCGCTGCCATGTTGTGGAGTCATTGTGTGTTTCGTTGGGCATGACTAGAAATCAGTGGTTAAGTTGTATTTCAACACTGTTCCAGAACAGTCCAACCCAAATGTTCAGATGTGTACTGCGCATTTTATGGAGGATGAGGACTTTTTCCTGAACCAGTAGCCTGCAATGCATCTGTGACATAAAGGCTGTTTCTATAAAGTTGGGCAATTCAAACTTTGTAAGGACAGTCTGGCGCTTCTGACTCACAGTCTGTAAGTATGTTTTTTTATATTTAAATAATTTGTTTGTTGTTTCTGAGATCCAAAATGGATCTTCTTAGTGAACCGGTCGAACCAGTTCACCAAATCGAACTACATCACTTGAAACTGTTTGTGTCTCCAGTACACACTAATCCACAAATTACTTAAGTTATTCGGTTTATAAATGTGCCTTACACTCCCTCTGAAGCGAAATAAACCAATATCCCGAGTTATTTAGTTACTCCTAACAGTACATTACTGAACTACTAACAGAGAACCGATGATGGAGTGTGCACGAGCATAGGCAGTTGGACTGAATCTCGTGCTGCTGGCCTGGGAGATGGCATCACAGTATGTTAAGCGGCATAACATTTCCGTCACACGCTTGAGGCATTCGGCCAATCACAGCGCACTGGATAGCTGGCCAATCAGAGCACGCCTCGCTTTTTCAGAATGATGGGCTTTGTAAAAATTGACGTGTTTCAGAAAGGCGGGGCTTAGAGGAGAAACAATATAATGTACATTATATGAAAAATAACGTGTTTTTTTGAACCTTAAACCACATAAACACATTGCATTACACCAAATACACAAAATAATGTTCTTTTTAGAAGCATCATATGACCCCTTTAAAATGGAGACTTCTGAAAACGAAGCTGTGGGTGTCCACATTCGCTCCCTAATTAGGATTATTAATGTTATTACTCCAGCCACAATCAATCACAACAATGTATATACAATTACAAATGATTTAGCATATACTGTAAATCGTCAGTTTATTATTTTACACGCATGCACACAGACATTAATTCATACATGACATAGTAGTGAGATGCATAAGAAATCTTTAGATGCGCCCATAACAACAACAACAACAAAAAAACAATACTTTATTTAACCTTTTCTGATAAGAAGAGTGCATTGCAAACGTGAGCATTTTTGGCGATCGTTTCTGTCCCGTCCACTCGTTTTATAGCATTTAACCACAGCTGTCATGTTTTTTTTTTTTTTGTCTGGCAGTGGCAGCAGGTATGTGATAAAATTTCAAATGAAGCCTCTACTATGTTGATTCTGCCACCCAACATAAAAACAAGATGATATTTTAAGCTCCTTATGTAGCCGAATCTGCGCTGGTTTGAATTTGCCGCCTCCAGTTTTCTCTTTGTTTTGCATAGTATATTATGTAGCATGATGCTACAGCACACATGCATTTTCGGTCGAGAAGTGTGGATGGAGATCGTTTCTGAAACACAGAGGAAGCACCAGTGTGGACTAGCATTTGTCAATTGAAAACAACAAAATGTGAACTAACCGGCTTACTTGATTTGAACTTCTTATTCATGTAGTTGTTGTATAAAAACAACATCTGCGATATTCAGTACAAATGCACTCATGCTCATATTGCTTCATTAATTTCACAGTTCTGTTTGCTGCCACTAGTAGCATTCCTTACTAGTCAAGCAAATGTGAATAACATAAAATCAAGCTTTGTTGTAGCTCTTTTTCTGAAAAGTAAAAGAGCAGACTGCAGAGCAACGTGTCCAAATAACCATCTGCTAGCCGGGTGTGTAAGAAACTGGCGGGCCCCATAAAAAAGGGGGTAGGCACATGTAAAATCTTGGCAGAGGAGATGCACACCATTAGCCTAATGACAGAATGAAAGATGGGCGACTTTGTGCGGACGGAGACATGAGATTAAAGGGCTTAGGAATGCAAATTTGTTCTTTAACAAAAATCAAGAAAAGTAAGCTCATGAAGAGAACAAAAAAGTGCAGCGGTCTCACTGTTCGTGTTGCTAGGAGGAAGACACACTCAGCTTTAATTCAGCTGTGGCCATCAGAAAAGAAACGCTGCACCCACAGTCTTTTCATGTTGCTTCTTTGCCTTTGAACTGCTCGTCTAAATGTACTATACCTGCGACTTCAAGCCTTGAATGGCATAATGGGAAAACAGAAGTAATTAGGGAGCTACCACCGTCCCCTCCCCTTTCACCTCTTGTCAACCGTACTTCAAAGTAGCACATCTGTCTTAGTCTTGGGCAAGAAAATGTATGGAACATTCAAAGCCTTGCCTGGAGGATTAGCACGCTCAAATATTGTTTAGCTAGTGTCACTAATTAATTTAACAGAGCGGCTTCAAAATTACTTTAACGTGCAACTCTGTAAGTCACAGTAATGTTGGGAGAAAGAATAAACTTTGAAAGACTAATGTTCTGAAATTAAAGTCACAGAGTACTGAAGCTGAATTTTTGTGAATCAATTAAATTCAAACTATTTGTAACACTTAAGATTAGGGAATACTATTCACCATTACTTGTTAGCATGCATGCTACTACCATACTCGTTGTATTTATAAGAGACATACGAATGCTATATTCTGCACGACCGTATTCTAGATCCTACCCAATACCTAAATATAACTACTACAATAACTGATGGTCATACTTTATTGTAAGGTTCATTTCTCACTAACAAACCATTAACTATGACTTTTGCCTCGGTTAACTTCTAATTTGCTGCTTATTAATAGTAAGTAAGGTAGCTGTTAAGTTTAGGTGTTGGTTAGGATTAGGGATGTAGAATATGTGCATTGTAAGTACTAATAAACAGCCAATATGTTAATAATAGGCATGCTAATAAGCAACTCTTTTATAGTGAGAATTGGTCCCTATACTAAAGTGTTACCTACAGTAACTGTCTTACTTACTATCAATAAGCAATAATTAGGAGTTTATTGAGGGAAAACAATAGTGCATATGTGTTCCCAAGTTCAACGTGCTACCAAGTTTTCAAACTAAACTATTTTCAGATAGGATCCTAAACACAATCTCATTCTGTGACTGGTTGGCCACACATATAGTCCTACATCAAACTCATGGCACTGGATGCACACACAGAACCACAGTGTTTACAGTTTTATGGAAATACCTATAGTTGTAACATGAAATGTAAGTTGCAGCCAAATGTATTGTCACAATGTTAAATACCTCTAACCAGAAAAAAAGTAGGATGTTACTTTATTTTATTTTATTTCATAATTTTGTTAATTGGAATAAGTGTTGCATGCAGGAATAGAAGCAGGTCTGAATGCGAATGACTACGGCTTTGAAAACATCAGTAGAGTTATGACAGGTTAAGACATTTTGATTATGTGAAAATATATGCAAAGATGACTCATTCTATTGGGTCAGTTTTGATTTCATTCTGACTTTAAGATGGGATAAGAATATTTTAATACACTACAGCTTTAGTAACTTTAACTTAAGCAACAAAAACGCCTCTTTTTCCCTGCAAAATACAACAAGTTATAATAACTTGATAATTGAGATAACGGGATAATTGACTAAACAAAATTCTAATGGACTTTGACACGGTCAAACGTACTTGAGGCCATTTGCTCTGTCTTATCAGAAGTAGCTGCTGCTGCTGCAGAAGAGGTGAGTGCACTCTCCGTCTCTGTCGCGGATGTAACCCGATCCTTCCGACGGGTGAATATCCGCAAGGCTGCGGGTCCTGATGGCATCCCAGGCCGTGTGCTCCGAGCATGCGCATTCCAGCTAGCCGGTGTTTTTACATACATTTTCAATCTCTCCCTCTCTCTCTCTGTGGTTCCCTCGTGCTTCAAAAAATCCACCATTGTGCCCATACCAAAGAAAAATAAAATCACATGCTTGAATGACTGGAGGCCTGTTGCTCTCACACCCATCTTCAGTAAGTGTTTTGAGAGACTCGTCAGAGACTACATCTGCTCTGTGCTGCCTGCCTCACTGGATCCGCTACAATTTGCATATCGTAGCAACCGTTCTACAGACGATGCTATTGCTTTCACTCTACACACTGCTCTCTCCCACCTGGAAAATAAGAACACCTATGTGAGAATGCTGTTTGTGGACTACAGCTCAGCATTTAACACCATAGTGCCTACCACACTTGTTGCGAAGCTCCAGTCTCTGGGACTAAACAGATCTCTGTGCAGCTGGATCCTGGACTTCCTAACAGGCAGAAGCCAGGTGGTCAGAATGGGCAACAACACTTCATCCCCGCTGACCCTCAACACTGGTGCTCCTCAGGGCGTGTGTCCTCAGCCCGCTCCTGTACTCCCTGTACACACATGACTGTACAGCCACACACAGCTCCAACGTCATCATCAAATTCGCTGATGACACAACGGTGATAGGCCTGATCACCGACAACGATGAGACGGCCTACAGAGAGGAGGTGAGCACCCTGACTAAATGGTGTCAGGACAACCACCTCTCACTCAACATCGACAAGACCAAGGAGCTGGTGGTGGATTTCAGGAGACAGAGCAGAGAACACACCCCCATCACCATCGACAAGACACCTGTGGAGCGGGTAAGCAGCTTCAAGTTCCTCGGTGTTAACATCAGTGAGGATCTCACCTGGTCTACACACACTGATGCAGTGCTGAAGAAGGCACATCAACGCCTCTTCTTCCTGAGACGGCTGAGGAAGTTTGGAATGAGCCCCAGCATCCTCAGATCGTTCTACACCTGCACTATAGAGAGCATCCTGACGGGCTGCATCACTGCCTGGTTTGGAAACAGCACCGCTGGCAACCGCAAAGCTCTGAAAAGGGTCGTGCGAACTGCCAGTCACATTGTTGGAGGTGAGCTTCCCTCCCTCCAGGACATCTACACCAGGCGGTGTATAAGAAAATCCCGGAGGATCATCAGTGACTCCAGCCATCCTTCCCACAGACTGCTCTCTCTGCTGCCCTCAGGAAGACGTCTCCGCAGCATCCGATCCCGCACTAGCCGACTGAGGGATAGCTTTTTCCCTCAGGCTATCCGACTTATGAACAGCTCTGAACTAATACACCCTACAGCATACTCCACAATATGGTATGCCACACACTGCACTTTAACTTTGACAGTTCAACACCGAACTATTTAACACAATAATCTACCTGCTACCACTGGATTCCATCCAATGCACATCCATAACATTTCTGTATCCAGCCCACGTACACTTAGCATATTTTCATGCGTATATATGTCTACATAATGTAGAATGTGTACATTCTGTGTATAGTGTATAATGTGTAGTGCTAACTGTATGTATGTACATATTGCGTAAAATGTGTAGTGCTAACTGTAAGTATGTCCAATAGTACGCTGTGTGTACTGACTATATGTATGTGCATATTGCATATTTTCACCTGTTGAAGTCTGTATGGTTATATGTTAACTGTTTCTGCAATTTCTGGTGCACGCTCCCAAGAATTTCACTCACCAAGGCACATGTGCTGTGGTGATGTGACAATAAAGTGACTTGACTTGACTTGACTTGACGTGACAAGCAAAAGCATTTTTTTTTTTTTTTTTTTTGTGAAACAGCAAATGCACATCTCATAAAACTTCAATCTCAGGGACCCTGTGCTTATTTGCTTAGAGAAGCACAAGGCAAAACAATGCACAGCAGTTTGATTCCAATTTGGCTATATTGATCCCATCAGAGAATAGCAATTTTATAAGCATTGGTAGGACAATGTGTTTCATATTCCAATCAAGAGAATGGATTCCACCTCATGATTTAGGTACATTTGTAATTTCAAGCTGAATGAGATTTGCAGAAACTATCCGAGGCAGTTCAGCTGTTAACAAGCCTTGGCACACAATAAGAAATCGAAATCTCAGTGAAATAGCATTCAGTTTGTTTTAAATTCTCACAAACATCACAGGCAATTTCCTCATTTCGGAGGGTAAATATCTGGTTTTATCTACTTTGTAAAAGCATTGTTTAAAATTCTTTGTGCTTAACACACTCCAGAGATTGGTAAAGAAAACCACAGTCGAAACCCAAAAGCGGCACACGAAAGAACTATAATGAGCAACAGAAGCGAAACCCCATCCCAAACACAAATCAGCACGCTGGAAGGAAAATCCATGCGTCTTGGCAGTTACATCCGCCATGAGTAGCACAAAACAAAGCAAAGTGTTCAAAAGTTCATTTTTTCCAAAGTTTCACTGCAAAACTGAGATTTGCTTAAGACTCGATTTGGCGGCAAACAAATGCAGGATTACCTTCACCGTGGAGAAACAAACACAGACTTGTGACTGGACAAAACACGAAAAGATAAAATCTTCTCAAGGAGACTGAGATAGAATGTAAATATTTGCAATCGCAACAGATGTGCTCTATTAAGTGCAGTATGTTAAAATCTCAAATATGCTGTGTTCTGCAAATATAAAGATGTCCTGCTCTCCCAGATTTAATGTATGCTGTCTTGGAAGAGTCATATCTCATTCTGTGAGGAGTGACAGAATGCAGAATGTACTTGGGTACTGAATTAATGTAAACAAAACATGCTTAAATGTGCTGTTTGCTTTGCCGTCTAAGTTGCCATATTGCGCATACTGTCTTCACAGTACACATCACAGCTGATTCCCTATGGCAAATACGGCCCTTATCCTGGGCTCTAGCAATCGCTGTACTTTGTTGTGCTCAACATACTTCAGTGACTCAGAAATCTGTCTCAGTCAATAGGCAGTAGAGGTGAAATGTCATTTTGAGTCTATTTATTCTATTATTTTGGTGAGCCCTGCATTTCTGCCAGAACATTTTGCAGCGGATGGCCATTTCATTGTGCTTGTGTGGCAGACAGTTTTGACAGAGCTGTCTTTGGTGTACAAGCAGTTCTACATCACCATTACAGCGCTCATTCAAACGCATATTCTTCTGTTCTTCGATAGCTTTTGATAGGAGCAAAATTTGTCATTATTAAATTGTAAAAATGAAAGACTAAATAAGATGCAAGAAAACATTGACTGCCTGCCTCTTTCCCTGGCGATCCATTTCAGATGTCAGGGGGAATCTCACAAAACCTGTCAAGAAATGTTCAGGTTTCACTACAAAATCCAATAATACAGTATAGTGTGTGTGTATACACACAAACACACACAATCGTGCATTTGTATTTTTTTTATACATTTAACATTTAACAGTATGTAACTTCTACATTTATAAAGTTTAAAGCTTTTGTAAAGTTATACATGTAGAAATTTAAAAACTTTATACATATAATTATACAGCTATATAAGTAGTATTTCTTGTACTATATTTATGATGACACATAAGATGAATAAGAAGGAAAAATGATTATGCGAAATTGAGAAGCAAATGCAAATAGCAAATAACTGGCATAATGTCAAAATATTAATGGTCCCCAAACCAAAATATACTTTCTATGTAACATAATATATATTTTATGTAAAATGATTTCCTTTCTTTTGGTTTTGGGGTGATCCGTGACCCATCACAGAAACCTCATCAAAATGTCCCCAGACTACATAACTCCAACATCATTAGAAACAAAAAACAACTGTACAGCCAAAAATGTAATCTCAAAATACAATCAACTAGAACAATTTGAGAAGCGGTCTCATTACTTTGCTCAGTCATTCATAAACATTGGTTTGCTTCATTGTCACTTTGTAAACAGCAATTACCTAAATTATTGATTGATAACCTGACAGCAAAACAGTTGAACAAAAAAAAAAAAAACGTTTATGATTGTAAGAAGCGAAACATGCATTCATTTTCTTAGCTTTTCAATGCCATTGTGGTACTCATATCAAATAGACAATAACTATAAACAACTTGCAAGGGCACTTCTTCCCAAACATTCCTCTTCCCTGTTGACTGTCCAAGTGAATATACAGTAAACTGATGCTCTTCGGGCTGACATTTGATCCACCAAATAGTCAGATCTTTGGAAGAAAGGCACGGCTAGGGTCTTGTTTCCTTGAACACAAGCTAGTAACTAGGAAAGAACAAATGACTTTGTTTGCGTCTCAGGCCTGCTGTGTGAATGTGGGCTGCTGGGCTCTGTTCTTAATGAAGGTTTACAGGGAGAGACATGTGACGCTGCTTCAGCCTTGAAGGAACATCACTTTCCTTAAATAGATTCACCTTAAAAGACATCTACTCCCATGTGACAAAATTAAATTAATATGCACTGATTTTATATAGAGCAACCAGCATGAAAAGCAAGGCGAAACATGTTTCATGGAGTTTAAAGAAATGTTACACAGATTTGCTATTCATAAAGCTTTAGATCTCACTTGGAATCTTTATTACACATATTTCCAATCCAGTATCACATTAAAGACAGGTGAACCAAGAAATTATACTAGGAACCTATTATGCATGCTAAAAGGTAAGGCAGTTTTTGAGGAGAATACATTGTTCCTTATTCTGTGATAGATGGTGAATATACTGTGTACAACAAATCTTTATGTTAAGGTATAAGCCAATGAATTTACACTGATAATTAGTTACTGCAAGCATCACTATTACTACTGCTCATACTTATAAGGGCCTGAAAGTATTTGGAAAATGAATCTTGTTGTAATTGCACTAATCCAATATCCTTTCTGCATTTTTGCTGTTAAACAAATCTCAGACTTTTAATGCCACACGGGTAAAAGGAAAGCACTTAGAAATAACTGTAATGGCTTTAGCACATGCCATCGTCTAAACACACTAGGCACCACAACAGTTTGAAGATTTTATCCAGCAAGCTTCAGATCTTTCAGATCTTTTGAAATGCAAAATGAAAAGTGTAGCCATCACGTTTGAGGAGTAATGGAAAATACTTCTTTACTGTAGCTTTTTTTATGGGTTCTCAGTGTATGCAGGAACATAAAAAAATAAAAAAATAAAATATTCAATATGAAATGTTGTCATGGATACATGAAATTAAGAGTGCTGACATTTACAAGAATAGAATTACTACACTTAGCTACAGGGCGTGTGCTTTTGTATGAAGCTAATTATCTTTAACCAATAAAATCTGTGATTAACCAATAGGTCGACTGTTCACAAGAACTTTCATAACATTGCCTACATAAAATTATTTGAAAGGTCTGTGTAAATGTAAGATGTTGTGCTGCACCATAATTTGAGATAACTGATATTTTTTTGTCTTTGAAAGTCTCTTCTGCTCACCAAGGCTACATTTATTTGAACAAAAACACAGTAAAAATTTGAAATATTATTACAATTAATAAGAACTTTCTATGATAAAATAATTTTCTATGTAAACATATTGTAAAAATTATTCCAGTGATGCAATGCTGAATTTTCAGCACCACGATGATTTGCTGATCAATAAACATTTCTGATTATTATCAATGTTGAAAACATCTGTGCTGTTTCATATTTGAGTTGAAAACTGTGATACAGTTTATTTTTTTAGAATTCTTTGATGAATGGAAAGTTCAAAAGAACATAATTTCTTTGAATTTTTTTTTTTATTCTTATACCCCAAACTTTTGAATGGTAGTATATCATGGTTTCCACAAAAATATGAAGCAGCACTACTGTTTTCAACATTAACAACAACCAGAAATGATTCTTGAGCAGCAAAGCAGCATATTAGAATTATTTCTGAAGGATGAAGACTGGAGAAATAATGCTGCAAATTCGGCTTTGCATCACATGAATAAATTACATTTTACAATATATTCACATAGTTTAAATTTTTTTTAAATTTAATTTAATTTTATTATTTTTTTACTGTATTTTTGATCAAACAAATGCATCCTTGATAAGCGGAAGAGACTTTCAAACACACAAAAAAATGTATGATTCCCAAACTTTTGACCATGTAGTGTAGGCATTTAAGGTAATGGTCACAGGCTACCATTTTTTAGAACTTAAAATGTGTAATCAAAAATTGTTTAATATTAATGTTAACAAATTAACAAATAAATATTGTTAACCAATAGTCAAAGTTTAATAAGCATTATTTTATCACATTCACACTGACACTGGCTCCATTCTGGTATCAAATGTCCATTTTCAACACCCATTAAATTCCAAATAGATAAAATGAAATACCAACTTATTTTTAATTGAATTGAACTGAATTTAATATATATATATATATATATATATATATATATATATATATATATATATATATATATATATATATAATTTTTATTTTTGTCGATACCCTGTTTAATGTAAGATCATCATGCCAGCTAACAGCTTGTACCATGTTTAAAAATGACACTGGCATTAAAAAGTGATAATGAATCAGATGTTATAGACAGTCTTGAGTCATTTTCTCAATGCGTTGTAAGGAGGCTGTCAGGACTGCTGCGCCCCTTCGTTTATGTGGATTGCTAAAATCCAGCTTCCTTCTCCCCCAGCCATGTGCTCTTCAATGCAGGGACATGTACTGTTGCTAGAACAATGTATCTATTATTTATTCAATCATTTTCTTAACACATATGCTCTTATAAGTGCAGACACCTCATTAGTATGTGATCGGCGCTCAACATAACATGGAGATCTGCGCCTCCTTTACCACAATCCCACCCCCCACCTTGACACTTCCAGTTTGATTGGCTGCCTGTGTGTAGGTTTTTTTTTTTTTTTTTTTTCAGTGACAGTCAGTGCAGTGAAGCAATATGAGGTCTGTTTGTTAATGAGATGGCACTGCAGAGGTCAGAGAGAGGTTTACAAATCCACACGGGTGCTGAGGATCAGATCAGCACAAAAGTGTGTGAATGAGTAAAGCAACTGGTGGAGAGCTTCA
Organism: Cyprinus carpio; assembly: GCF_018340385.1. Lineage (NCBI taxonomy): Eukaryota > Metazoa > Chordata > Actinopteri > Cypriniformes > Cyprinidae > Cyprinus > Cyprinus carpio. The sequence continues at coordinate 5,169,815 of NC_056610.1, read as the reverse complement.
CTGAATGTACAAAATAAGTGAAAATATTCAGTTCTGAGGGCTTGCTGGACGTCACGGTCAGATATCAGATAGCAAAAGAAAGCTACTGCAACATACTTAATATGCTTATATAATAATGTATATTACTGTGAAGCAATGACGAGTGTACTATTGGTTTATCTGACATCTATAGGGCTTGCCTGTTAACAAAAATCCTAGAAAATGGTTTGTGTATATATTGGCCTGGTTGATAAATCTGATAATATATATGATATTTCTAAATTTAATGGAACCGAATTAATAGAAATGGTCTTTTTTTTTCACCTCAGAGTGGCCTTTTAAAATCATCACTAATTTATACTTTATCCAATGGTACATAGTTAATAAAATAATTAATTTAAATACAATCACACACATATGCTTTTATCCTGAATGAATTAGCTGTTTTGAATGAATCAGTTGAATGAATGTATCAGTGACTCACTCATTTAGACCTCACTCATTTAAACCTACTGGCATTTTACAATCTCATTTAGTGTATTTTCTCTTACAACATTTCATATTTCTATGGTCACTATCTTTTATATTTAAAATTATTTATACAATTGTAATCACAATATAAATGCACTCATGGCATCGCCAAGTTGCATTAAACAGTATATGTAAATACATCTAAATGCCACTTCATATACTGCTTCTGTGCTACTTCAGCAATGCCAAGTTAGTTATAATTTTTTTTTTTTTTTTTTTTACATGAAAGAGTTTGCATACATTTACAAAAACTGACCTAAAAATGCCACAGAAAATTAAAATAAGGGGGCAAATATTTAACCTTACTGGAAGAGTTTCTTACAGGTTTGGGATTATTTTTCAGTTGTTACCCTAGCTTCACTGAATCGTACAAACCATCCTCCTTTTTGGTCTTATAAAAATTTGTAATTTCAAAAAAAAAAAAAAAAAAAAAAAAAAACAAACATCAGCCTTCCCAGTGGATAATTTTGTTTATATCTATTCACCATTGTCCTCTCTAAATAGCAATACTGGTTGACCACTCTTTAAGAAAAAAAAAAAAGACCAGTGAGTGTACAGATGAACAGTGAGTGTACAAAACCTAGTAGGTAATATTCAGTTCCTAAAAACTAAATATTTTGTTTGTGTTCAATAATTCCATGACAAACTCAGGTTGTGTAATCATTTATGCTATCTTTCTCACACCTACCTGTACCTCTACAGTGCTGGGGTTATTCTGTGTTTCCAAGGGAACTTGCTTTTGAATTCAAAGTGATTTTGACTCAGAAATACCGACAGACTGTGCCCACAAAGCACTTCTATCACTGAATGCTCACCCTCTTATTGCAACACTTTCACTTGCAAATCAGACTGGACAAGCATGGGTGCCGCAGAAGAACTGTCATAATTACAAAGGGATTTAATCACAAATACCTCAAAGCAGAAATACAAAACGACTTGTCGTACTAAGCAAGCAAGACACTAAAGCCAACCACAAAGACTGAGGGGGAAAAAACATTTTCAAAAGCAAGAATTCTGATAAATATCAGAAGTTTTCCAGAGAAGAAAAAATTATGCTTAGAAAAAAGCCCGAAACTAGGAAATTCTCTCCCAGTCCCTCTGTGACCTCTCTACCCTGTCCGAACTCAAAACCCATCTGAAAACACATCTCTTTGTGTTATGGTTCTCTGGCTTCTAAATTCAGCTATATCTAAGCTTTCCTTGTATTTTTATATATTTATTTATTTTTTTTTTTTACTCATATTTTGTGCTTTCTTTATGATTTGTGCTACTGTTAGTTATATTATTATCATTAATATCAATCTATTTAATACCAATAAATTTCATCTGAAGTCCACAATGAGGCTTGATGTTAATAGGTGGTGCACAACTGAAAGCAGTAACCGGATCATTACAAGATTATGGGATAATATATGGGGTAATAGAAACTCATCACTGCAGAATAGCCCACTTCAGTGTTTCTCCACTTGTTGTAATCCTGAATTAAGCTGAAATCTATCAAAGTAGTGACTGGTTTGTTACTGATGGATAAAGATGATGATTATCGCAGTTCATAGAAATGTTTGCACAGATTTCCAGCAATCATTCCTCAGTCTCATTCAGTCAGTAATATGAAGCAGCATCGAGGTAAAAGCTCATAGTACTCACATGCATGAGTGACAGAGAAACTGTTGGAGGACTCCAGGTTATCTACGTTGTAATTGAGATGGAAGGGTTTCTCAGTCGTGTTCTGATTGGTGTTGTAGAGCTGCACAGCGAATCTGAAAGCGCTGTGTTCTTGCACGGTAGAACGCATGAAGAGCCCACCTTTAGGAAGACCAAACAGCAGTGATTCAGAGATGATGCACAGATTTCATGCTTATAAAGACTGTATGAACATAAAACACCTGGTTTTAGCATCACATAAATTTAGACACATTTATGAATGTGGTCCAACATTGTTTATACACGGACTCAATTCGATTCGCCTCCATTCGTAGGAAGGAACTTTCTCTTAAGTTTATGAAAATCGACTGATAGCTGACATGCATGCAGAGCGGAAAACCTAGACATTTTTTTTTTTTTTTTTTTTTTTTGCATAGATATAATCATAGTCGTTTTATTATTTATGACTATTCTGTTTGGTATAACTGGCACTGATTCCTTAGATTGCATTAGTGCAGTTAATACCGCGGGCAATAATACCGTCTTCATATCACTTAAACATGCATATGCATCGAAACCAGACATCGACATACAAAGCCAAAGAAGTCAAGCATATCCGGACGGACTCACCGATATTGATTTGATTGGGGAAGCCAGCGAGAGATGTGCCGAATAGCCATAATAAAAAAAGCAGCGCGCGTTGAGCCATTTTCTCTCCTGCCTCAAAAACCAAGCCTTAGAAAACGAACTGTTTGAGGAGAATCATAAACGCAGAAATCCAGCCGTGAGTGAAGCGGAGCGACTCATGGAGAACAATTCTTCTGCATGTGAGGAGAGAGACAGACTGAGAGAGAGAGAGAGAGAGAGAGAGAGAGAGAGAGAGAGAGAGAGAGAGAGAGAGAGAGAGAGACTGGTGCTGAAGATGGTCGAGGCGACTGAGAGCATCACATTCAGAGTGAGTGCGAGCGGCTCCTCCGATTGGACCAGCAGGGCGATATTGATCAAACTTGAACTGACGCTGAAGAAGAAGGAGATTTGGTAACACTTTCTATGAAGCCTGTAGATTTAGCATACAATTTATTTGTTGCATTATAGGCCTAATATATTCATACAATTAACGTCATTCATAGTGCACATTGCAAGCAGACGTTTTTCATAAATTATTTTGAGTACAGTTAATATCTATATTATAAGCTACCGCAGATATAGTCTATTCATTGACTGATGTGTACACTTTTAAAGAATATAATGCATTTTAACATGATGTAACGCATGCCTGGTCTTGTGTTTCAGTACCGTCTTTAGACATGACTAAGTTATTAGCCCAGTGTAATAGCACACATTCTACTAGAGGTTATTCTCACTATTCATGAGAACATGCATCTGGTTGAGACGTCATGAAAGAATCAAAATGCACTGAGAATCAGTTCCAGTACAAGAGGAAACCCACCGGCTAATATCATATTAAATGACCTCAGCCCCTCAGCAGCACCATGTCAAGGGTTCGTGGAGTTTATTCAAAGCATATAACTATCTTCATTAAAACGCAACATTTGATATGTGATAGGCAGTCTTTTGATGTGTTTAGGTGAGTGCAATGCATTTATTTATTATCACGCAATCTACTCACCTATGTCGCCAGTGACGCGACGCGACAAACCAAACGCTGTCATAATGATAGGCTACTGGATGTGCTGGCATTACATGCAGCGTTCGGTGCAGATGGGGTCACTTGGAAGGAAGACAGTATGATATTGTTTAGGAAGGCGCTGACGCGTAACCTAAAGCTATTTAAATTGAGCACCATCGATCGCTTTGTTAGGAACCGTTCACCGTAGCGTCGTACTTTGAAGCGATGGATTAACAACGGCGTGAAGTAAAGCAGTCATGTTACAATTTTCGTTTAAAGAGAGAAAACGGCTTAAAACGTGTTTTAAAAAGTGTTTTTAAAAGTTGAGCTTTGGGTGTTTAAACGCGACACAAACGCGCAAACAACATTGAGACCAACACTACGGCGGTTTGACTTGTGTGCACAGATCGCCAGTTTTCACAAATCAGTTTCAGATGCAACACAATGGAACATTGTCGATGCCGAGAAGCGACGCGAGACCAAAGAAGCGACGCGATGACCAAAGACGCCCATCTGACGCATGTGTACACTAACAATTAATAACATGGCAGACGAAAGAATGCGCACTGTGTCAACGGCACAAAACACAATATAGTCTCTCACACAGACTGCTGAACAGTGTTAATGAATTAAGTGAAAAAATGAATGTGGACTCAGCAAAGAGACCTAGTTTTGTTTCGTTACGATGACCCTTTTATATACTGCAGCTTTTATTGAGTCGGGCTGCTGTCCATGGTGCTGAACACATTATACTCCGAATATGTAATTTCTGTGTATACTGTGTATTTACAAAAGTGAGAACTGTGCAAGTCTGTGTACTGTGTAACTGTATGTAACTTTGCCCTGTCCCAACCAATCAATGCACAATTATTTGAGATTTTTTTAGTCTTTTTTGAGATTTTTAAATAAGGCACACATAGCCTTGCATTGTCTAACCTCTGTGTGTTTTCACCAATCGGAAGAACAATTCAAGGATGACAGTTCCATTTATAGTGGGATGCAAAGCTCTACCAAAATTGAGTTTTTAATTGCATTGCAGACAGACAAGGCTTTAGCTATTGATACTAAAATTGGCTTGTGCCCCCAGTGCAGCATTGCAAAGGGAAATTTCATTGCAAGTTCCCTTCAATAGCAATCCTGCAATTACTAGCAAATGCTCACCAAAATTAGTAATAAAGAAGATGTAGTAGTTAATTTCAAAGCATTCTGTTTGTGGTCTTGGGAGATTTAATTCCCCGTCATCTTCTAAAACCAAGTACAGTGTTTCAAACTAGTTAATGAAAACTGATAATAAACAAAATTACAAATACAGTATGCAGAGATTCATTTATGGTTTTTCTTCTGTATTAAAAACGATTTGTTAAATATTTGAAATATCTTAAGCTCAGTTAAAATTTTCAGATTCTGTTGGTTATTTATTCAATGTCATTCATATGACAGGTAAGACCAAATGCATCTCTGTAGTCTTCTGTGGTTAGGCGACATGAAGTGTGTTTCGTGAAGGCGAGCGTCCACACAGCAATATACAATACTCTTCCTTCCCTACATTAATGTGTCAGAGTGGAGGAGCAAATCAGACCCCAGCATTGATTTTTCTGAGATCATTGTCATCTACTTATAAGCACTTGGGTCATTCACCTTACCATCATCATCATATAAAAACTGATCCCATAATCATTAAAGGTTACAGTTTCATTGCTGCACCAAGGCAATAAAGGCAATTGATTAGATTTGAAGATATAAATAAGCATGCTTTGAAAAAAAAAATGCAGACTACACAAATGATAGAACTGGAAATCATAAAAACAAATAAACAAAACATTGTTCTGTCAATTACAAAAAATTGTTGTTTAGTTTTTAAAAAGTCGGGATGTTATAAGTTTAGAATATGACTAAACATTCAAACACCTAACGATAAACACAACTGGAAGGTAATCAAGTTAATTTTATTTGCATAGCGCTTTTCACAATACAGATTATTTCAAAGCAGCTTCACAGAAACAGTGATGTAGTGAATAATGGATAGTTTCCAACCAGTTGAGATTTTCTTAAAGTCTTTAGAAATATGAATTAAGGCACAGGTGTACAGCAATACACAATAAAGCACTATATAAATGCCTAATTAATTAATTAATTAATTACTTTATGTTAGTGTACACTGGTAAAGTTTTATAATAATGTGTGTAATATTGTAAATAGAAGTATTATGACATTGCTTAAAAAAAGAAAAAAGTAAATAAACTCTACCATCACAATATTAGAAAATGAAATCACTATGAGCGAACATAATAAGACATATTTTTCCTTTTTTCCAATATTTTTTTTTTTTTTTTTTTTTTTTTTTTTTTGCTTTGTATGATTGTTTGTACACTTTGTTCTAATGTTCAGAGCCCAATGCTGTGTGACAATAATAACAGTATGTGTTAAATTGCTATTATTTTCCCTTTAAACTCTTTTAATATGTTCATCTTACCTGGTGAAAAAAAACAAACAAACAAACAAATGGACCAAAACGTGATGCTAATAAGCATGAATAATAATGATAATAATAATTATTAAATTAAATTAAACAACAAGAACACATATATGTAGTGATGAACCTGCTTTCCATTTCTCTCTCTCTCTCTCTCTTACTATATATATATATACGGGGGGGTTGGTGTCACAGAGGACCCCCATAGACTCTGCAGACCATTTATTGTTCCTTTATTTTTGGACCTTATTTTTTCATTAACCCATTAACAATTCGATCCTATTCTACAGTGTATGATTACGGTAGTTATATCTAGGATTGACGTGGTGGGATTGGATGATACAAAGTAACAGCGATGTTTATGTTTCCTGGATCCTCTGAAAAGGTGAGACTTTTTAATCTTTGCTTGTCGTGGTGATGGCCCAGATGTGTCACTACCATTCATTCACATTACCCCACATCTTGACTTGAAAAACATGCTCTGGAAAACTGTGGGATGTAATGACAGGGGCAAAACGGCATCATTCAAAGAGACAGTTGGCTCAAGCCCCTCTACATCAGTGAAGGCCGGTGACATTTAAATGGGGAAAGAGTCAATTACTCTTTTTTTCTCTCCTCAGACCGATAAGGTTGATGTCAAGTGCTCGGCTCCTTACGTAAGAACAAGTTTCCTTGAGTTTATGTTTACCAGTGCCATCGAAAGCCATGCAATTGCACGCCATCCACTGAATTGCAAATTCTTGAACTGGGTACTGAACTTCCTGCATGGTGTTGTGTCTGCATACAAAATGGCATTATTGAGATTGTAGTCATTGAAATGTGTCACAACACTAGAGTCGGCGTGACACACTTACAGAAATAACCGCTTGGACAGTCTTTAAACTCCACATCGAGGTGTGTCACAATGCTCCTCATGCGATTTGGTTTTTTAGCAAATGCTCTTTGCAGAAGTGTGACAGAGGCTTCTGTGTTATCAGCTGAGCAGACTGACACACTTAGAGGCCCCCAGGGCCGAAAAAGGCATGGTCATGTGACTGCACTCCCCAGCGTGACCGCATGGATCTCCAGAACGGAGCAAAGAAACACGTGCAGAGCTCTGCGTTTCATATGAGGGAGAGGAAGAGACTGAAGTCTACATGAAATACCATTCATAACTCTTATCTCTGACGTATGTCAAAGCAACATGGGATATTCAGCAGCAAAACAAAAATGTATGGTGATGCTTGATGTTATCCAGTGAACATGAATGGGAAAGCAGTGAAAAGCAGATGTATTAGAATAGAGCTAATGTGGATTTATCAAGAACAATGAAAAACTTTTCAAAGGTGGAGAGACCTATTATATTTTTATCAACGAATACAAGAATTATAATTCCTTCAAAATAAGGCCACGAATGAGCATTTGGAAAGCAAATAGTCATTTTAGTTTCCTATAGCTTTTATTCTAGCTATTTAGATAGGATGTCTGGTCATTTCAATTGATGAGAACCTCCTAAATACAGGTGAACGTTTGTCTAAAATGGTTATACTCCACAACATTTTAACATGATTTGCAAGAACAAAACTTGGTGTAATATTACAAATTATTAACAGGAATAAGTTAATAAATGTTCTTTCATAAATAAATAAATAAATAAATACATATTATTAATATTTTTAATAATAATTATATTAATTTTTATTTATGTATTTATTTATTTACTTTTTTTAACAACACTGCATTATTTAATAAATGTTGTAAAAATGAAATAGATGTGCTAAAGTCAGCTCTCCTTTTAATTAAAAAAAAATAATGGTTGATGTTTTTTTTTTGTCTTTTATCTTTTTTAATAAAATGATGATGATTATACCCAGTCAGATGGCAGTTTCATTTGAATGGATTCAGCTTCACACAGGGGTCACAATTCGACTTTTCAGCTTGTTCTCTATGGCAGAGAGTTATAAAATAAGTAAATAAATAAATAATAATTATTATAATAATTATTATTATTATTATTAATAATAATAATAATAATAATAATAATAATAATAAAGCAAACAAATACATACATGCATACACAGATATTGGATATTTCACCAGTGACCAATGAACTGAATGTTTTCCAGATTGAGTGTTTTCCTCTGTCCACTGTCAGTGATGTCTCAGCACATGTACTAGCCTTCTCCCTCAGTAGTGAAGGGTTTGGGACTGTGCTCATTCCTGCAGTGACATCAGCCAATCAGCATTATCATGACATAATTTATCTGAGACTCGAGAGAGAGAGAGAGAGAGAGAGAGAGATGAGTCACATGGCTTCGGCTCAAAACTGAGAGTGCCAATCCATACTGCACACTTCCCAAGCTGAACGTACCAGCCAAACAACTACCTCTGAGACGAACAGAAACGCTAACGAATAACTTTCTCCAAGTTTCACAGACCTCCTTGATTTAGACTGCGTGACATTTATTTTTGCAAAAGGCAAAATCTTGTGCCAAAACCCTTGTAATTAAATCAACATGATTCGTCAGATGCTTGTGCTTTCCACTGTTTCACCATTTGAACGGACCCATCTGTGTAAAGCAGCAGTGCTCTGACCCATGTCCTCTGTTCCGACACTCTATTACAATCAATTATGCATCTGAGTCATCCCTTCAAAACAGATCAAGCCATGCTCTAAGATTAATATTATAAGCGTTACACCTCCGTCTGATCACCATGGATATCACACCCACAGCAGTGGGTAGAGTCGAGGGCCTGGCAAGGTGACAAGCACTCATGTCCCCCTCGGCTCTGTCCGACGAGGTGAGTATTGTTAGATACTGCGTGGCTAATTGAGGAGAAGAAAGAGGTTGTCACGGCTAATGAAAGAGGTGAGGTGGTATGTCATTTAGACGTCGCTTCTTTTCAGTCATCACTCATTCGTGTGTGTCATCATGGGATGTAATCACTGCACTACAAGTACAGACATCAGGGGAATCTTAAACTAAACCGCTGCATTATTACCATATGAAATACTATTTAAATATATGTGGAATAAATACGACTCCAGTGGCATAGCTGTTTGCAAAACATAACACATTGGCATTACTTTGCAATTATAAAGGCCTATTATGGTCAGATAGAGTGGTTTGCAGCTCAGCGCCAGTTAGAAATTGTATTGTCCGTCCCTTCGGTCTGATTGAACAAACAGCACAACAGCACACATTTCCAACTCTAATAGCAAATCAGCTTTCCACAGACAGCCATAAAACAGCCGCGCACATCTTGTACTGGTAGATAATGATATTGGATTCTTACATAAATAGAGCTTATGTGTGGCAAAGGTGGATATAATGCCTCTCTGTTGTATTTAATAAAAAGAAAACACTGGTGCGGAAAAAGTTTCTTGTTGATTGTCCATTAGGAGATAAAAGGAGATGAGATGTTATACACTGAAAAAAAATGAAAATGTTCAAAAACTGGCTAGTTTTTACTGACGGAAGACTTAATAATTAAAATATTAAGCAAAAATAAATTATTGGCCTTGATAATTCAGTATTATCAAAATTGTATTTATTTATTTATTTATTTATTTTTTTGAGTACATTAAAAAGAAAATATCATGCACAATAAAAATTTATAACAATTTAATATATAAAAAAGGTAAGGTTTGAACCAAACCGTAAATATGATTTGAGGATGATAAAAAAGTGTAACAAATTAGTTTTGTTGTTGTTGTATGAATAAGAATTGGCCTAAAATCATATATGGATAATAGAAATAAGTAAGTTAATAAATAAATACAAATTTGATGATACTGAATTATCAAAGCCAACAGTTTATTTTTGCTTAATATTTTAATTATTTCTTATTTATACCAAGACCTTGCCATTTCGGAAACAATGTGGAGATCCAAGTGTTGTGCAAAGATCAACCCTCCATTTTTTAGAGAGCACTTAGTATTAAAGATCACATTGTATGAATGTTACCTTAGCTTGAGTGATTGAAACCATGAATAAATCACTTTTTGCAAATAAACATGTCATGTGAGAAACAGCGGCTTGTATTGTGTGCACACTGTCAGCAGTAGGTGTGGTTACCACTGTCATCTCATAACTTCTCCTAAAAGAATAAACAGAGTAATGCATCTGCTGTTTCCCCTCTGTGATGTAGTGACCCCAAGCGTGTGCACTGGGGCTGATGGGAGACAAACGCTGGCTGCTGAATCTGTAACAGGTTCTGGTAGACTCGAAGCATGTATATATTATGCATTATGAAGACATTCATAATTCCTTATAATGCATATTGTAATGTATTACATTTCTTTAGAAATAACCACAGTAATAATGGGTACAACTTTAAAGATTATATACTAGGATATAAAACATGAAATGTGGTGTTGATTATGTGTTTTATGCAAGATACTTCTTAAAATGTGCAACCGATCACATGCATTATGAGATAAGAAAGCTTCGTGCAGGAAACCTTCACCCACACTATTGGATTCTGTTGTTGAGGCAGTAGGTGGTTCTCACACATAATGCAGGAAAGACAAATTTGCTGTTCTGTACATCCTGACTCAATGTGATGCATTGATGTTGATATTTGCACACAGTCTCTTTGTGCACTGTGATATTCACCCATGTGTCGTTTCTTAACCCCTTTTTCACGTGCAGTTTAGCTACTGTTTAATGGAGGACTCTGTAGGTGTTTCTGTGGTAACACTTTTGATTAAGAAACATTATTCACTATTAACTAGTTATAACATTTGTCAGTGACCAGAAAATATATTACACATGCAACTACTATACAATATACACTGAACAAAAATATAAACGCAACACTTTTGTTTCTGCCCCCATTTTTCATGAGCTGAACTCAAAGATCTAAGACTTTTTCTATGTACACAAAAGGCCTATTTCTCTCAAATATTGTGTACAGGTCCTTGCAATATGGGGCCGTGCATTATCATGCTGCAACATGAGGTGATGGTCGTGGATGAATGGCACAACAATGGGCCTCAGGATCTCGTCACGGTATCTCTGTGCATTCAAAATGCCACCAATAAAATGCACCTGTGTTCATTTTCCATAACATACGCCTTCCCATACCATAACCCCACTGCCACCATGGGCCACTCGATCCACAACGTTGACATCACAAAACCATTTACCCACACAAGGCCATACACGCTGTCTGCCATCTGCCCTGTACAGTGAAAACCGGGATTCATCTGTGAGGAGAACACCTCTCCAAAGTGCCAGACGCCATCGAATGTGAGCATTTGCCCACTCAAGTTGGTTACGATGACAAACTGCAGTCAGGTCGAGACCCCGATTAGGACAACGAGCATGCAACGAGCGACATTAAAACTGTTGCAAGGATCAAAGCAGCAACATTAAGGAGCTTTGAGTTGTTATCTCAGTGTTCACACTATCCTAATGAAATTCGTTGTCAAAGATATCAGAGTATTTTGACACTCAGGTGCTTTGAGATTCCATCTGGCACTGAACGCAGACCTCTACAGTCAGCAGGTTTGTTTTGAGGGCTGACTTGTGCGTATTCAGCAATAATGACTGTGAGAATTTGACACGAGGCAGCCCATGATGGGAGGGACAGCAGGGGACAGGATCTGGGCCATGATGTTCCTAATGTCCCCAACACTTGTAAATTCTTTACTCTCAGGTTAATGCAATGACTGGCAGGACCTGAAGAGATGTGAGGTCAGCCCACTGTTTAATAAAAGCATGCAGAGAAGATCCTCTGCATAGGGAAGTAGGACAAATGCTGTCTTTGAAATCTGTCTCAAAATGAGGCCACCTGAATTTGGAAAAAAAATACTAAGTTTATGAAGTTTACGATCATTTCTGAGATACTCAGAGCTTCCAAAACAAAAGATACCCATGGGCATTATTATATTATTCTATATGATAAACAGATTTGGTCTCAATAGTTAGCTTGGTAGTGGCTGTCTATAAAAGAGTTCTTCTTACCCTTCTCCATAAATAAATTGTAAATACTGTTAAAATGTTATGGTTATGGCTGGTTACAACACATTTGCTGATATTACAATAAACAAAAAATATAAAAATAAATAAATACAAATAAATAAAAGTTTCTTTTGCATTATGCACTAATCGATCTAATACTAATAAAACCAAGTTCAGTATAAAAAAACACAACAACAACATTACATCAGTAGTAAGTTGTGCAGATACAAAGAGAATACAATATTACCTATATTTTTAATCTCACCAGCTTTACTTTTCAACAAACATTTTCATAATTAGAAATTACAATGGAACATTTTTGGCATCCCTTTTTAAAGTAGTATAATCTAATAAAACGAAATTGAAATTCTGCTGCTGTTGGTGGATTGAAAAAAAAAAGAACTGGGCTTGGATTTAGCATGTGCATCTATCATCCAGTCACCTCTGTGCTGGAATTTGTGACTAATAAAATCACAAACAAGCCTTTGGCCAAATGACAAGGTTCATTTTTCAGCTTGTGTGCTGAGTTAAGTAGCCTCTAATATGTGAGTGTATAAAGAGAGGGGAAGGGACCACTGACAAATGTCTAGCCATAACAGTCGGGAGAAGGAAAAGCAGACGGCACAGTGTCATTTTGAGAGGTGATATCTCACTGCCGATGCTGGATGAGAGGTCTTATTGACACTTGAGCAGCTGGCCTGACCCCAGTAACATTTGTAACAGAGTTGTAATATATCTCTCGGAATAACGTCGATACGTGTGCCAAGCTTGTTCGGTCGTCATCAGCTCGGACAATTATGTTGCGAGTGTGGTTCTGCACCTTTCATATCCCTGAGCGGTCACATATGAACAAAGGTTCAATTGTCGGGCGATCACGTACCTTGCATTCCTGTGCAGTGAAGGTGCCGTGGACGAAAACGGCTGCAAGTGATAAAATGCCAGAAATTCACCATGAAAAGAAAGAAAAAAAATGCATTCTGCAATAAAACAATATGAACTTTTTTTTTTTTTTTTTTGGCAAACAATTAAGACAAAACAATGAGATATTTTTGATCCAAACCAGGGAGCCTCAAAATTTGCTGCATGTGGTGACATTGAAATAACCTGGTTTTATCCAAGTCAAAAACGTGACTGAATTAACCTGGCTACAGTGATAAGTACACTTTTTTTTTTTTTTACAACCGTATCTAAAGCATCTTGTTTGAATCTCATTATGGAGTCTTCAATAAAAGTGACACATTAATAATAATAATAAGACATATCATATCTTTGTATTTAAAATAGTATTTATATACCAAGAAGGTCAAAATATCTGGAAAGAAATATGATTTTGCATTCCTATTCATCTCAATGACAGCTGTTTGGCTGAAGCAGGACCCCTTGGAGGGATACAGTCTGCTTGCTGCCATCTTTGCTTAGTTTCATGTACTTTTGCTTTTAAGCAATCACCTGTTATGTAAATTCCATGTGACTACTCACTTTGAAACACCAGAAAAATGATGTCATGAAGATGTTGTTAGGCTGATGATACCACAAGAACACACATGGCCATAAAAGGACCGCACATTTAACTTGGACTTGGTGTTTCAGGGACAACATGCTCCTGTTATATTTTCCTGTTCAATGTACTGTAAATTATTTATTTGATTGCATACAAGAGTAGATTGTTTATTTTGAATGTTAGGATAAAACCTTTCTTCTAGACTTTATGTTTGTGGAAAAATGTTAAATGTTGTATTTGAATTAGTCCCTGCCCATGGGATAATGGTGCTGGCTGCCAGTATACTGTACATGTGCTTGCCTTTGTTTAATGGAGTCAGTCTGTATTTAGTTACTGAGGACTACAGGGGGGTATTCCAGAAAGCAGGTTATGTGACATACCCGGGTATGTTTAAGAGTAAGTAAGCGGATAGCCTCAACTTTCGGTTCCAAAAACGGAGGTAACTTTCAGGGTATGTTAGTAGTCATAGCAACTCACTCTCTGAACTTAACCTGCTCCGGAGCAGGTTATGTTCCAGGGTTAGTTCACTTCAGTGAGCCTTCGGTGGGCGTGACAGATAGCGCACAACATTATATAATATTACAATATGTAATATAGCCTGTTTTATATATATATATATATATATATATATATATATATATATATATATATATATATATACCTGTTTATATATATATATATATGATATGTTAATGAGGAAGCGCTAATATAAGTAATAAATAAGGTAATATATTATTCTAATATGATTATTTCTTTAATTGGCATATATAAGAGTTATCTGTATAAATTATAAAACACTATGACAAGGTAATGTTTAATTTATGTATATTTATTTATTTTATTTATTACATGTTATGTTATCTCACGCATGGAGCGGCATTTTCTATAATGTCTAAATTCTAAATCAAAATACATATCTGATATGACTTAATATATAATTAGCATAAAACAAACAATATAATTCACATTCTCAAGGATTAAAGATTACATGGAAAAAAAAATAAAAATGATTGCACAGCCATCAGTTAGGTGGCGATATGCACTAAGCATGTAAACAACTAATGAACAAAAGAAGAAGAAAGAAACAGCTTGGCACGCTTTTTCTTAGCGTCCGTTTCCATAATGACTCGTCGATTCGTCGCTCTGTTGAGAATGTCTCGAGTCTTAATCAGGAACATACTCTGCGTTGAATGAACTTACTCCCGGATGCGTTTTTGGAACCACATACCTCGAGTAAGCAAGGTGTGGGGTTAATCAACCGAGAGTTCAGGGTTTAGTTCACGGTAAATTAACCCTGCTTTCTGGAATACACCCCAGGTATTTTGTAGATTATTCTTTTTGAGTTATTATTATTATTATTATTATTATTATTATTATTATTATTGTTGTTTTGCTAATTTTGGATATTTTTGGCTGAGAATGTTTTCCCCTTTTTTGTTTAGTTTTTCATTAATGTTACATTTTCTAGTCATCAATTATTAATGTTTTTTTTTTAAATAAATATTAATTTATATGAAACTATGTATTGTATCACACTGCCTCATTTGGTCATACATTTTGGTCATACAAATTTATTTTGTTTGTTTGTTTTTGGGTGCTGATTACTGGGTTACCTTCACAATTACAAATGATTGTTAAAACATGATTTAAAATGTACTTTAAAAACTTTTAATGTGACATTTTTACACACATACTATTTACACTATTACAAAATTGCATAGACTAATGCACTAGTATGCAAATTTGAATGGATATGTACAGACTAACCACTGAATCAGGGTCATTAGAATTGAAATGTGTAATTTCTGCAGTACTAGTGGAACCAAACCGAATTACAAAAATAACACTGAAGAAAATGTGAGCGGTGCTTGCCAAACTCACCGCCACGATGCTAGGGTGTTGTGGGTAGTTGGCAAGACATTGCTTTGCAGCTGCTAAGGTGTTCTGAGTGTTTTTTGAGCATCACATTTGTGTTTTATACTTAGGACTATGCAATAGTCAAAATTTCTAATCCTAAACATGATGAATGAATTATGTCTAAATAGTGTCCAATTCAGTTCATCCAAGCATACTGTCTAATGATTGGCTTTAATCTACAGAAATCTATTGAAAGAGGGCATAGCTTATAAACAAACTATGGTAGCAGTGAAGCCCTTTCTGTTCCAGAATACTCAAGTGCAATCACAAAATTATCTTCCCGCGCCAGCGGAGGCATATTCATCGCCAACAGCAACCATGTTATCTGCACGGCTTCGGCTCCGCCATGGCTCCCAATTAAAGCGAACATAGCATTAATAATGAGCTTTTAATCAATTCCTCACCCTTCATGCTGTGAATGCCCCGACTGGTGCAATCAAGATGGAGATTGTTCCAGCTGACACACGAGAATATTTTCCAGAGAACTTCTGTCTCTGTTCTGCTTAATGCGGGCGGGGATTTGCATCTGCATCTTACAGCAGTTGAAAGCACCTCGGGATGTCTCGCGGAGGTCCACGCTGATGTTCTCAGCGAGATGTGTGGGTGGAGGTGGTGCATTTATTTGAGTTTTCTGAGGTACACAGACGCCAGCGTTCGGGATGGAGTAGCTTGGATATTGAGCATGTGCGCTGGCCTTGAGGTGCAGGAGTGTATTGTAAATAAAAGAGCCCTTGTGTAGCTTGCAGACAGAAAGTGTGCACTCGCTGGAGAAGAGTTGTTCTGAATAACCTTTTGATGCTGTCAAAAGAGAGGCAGGAGAAAGCTGTGTGCTCCAAGGCATGAGTGGGTGTTTCTATGAGGCAGTCGGAATACATTTCTGTCCTTTTTTTCTCGTTTTAAGCTGCACATATACCATTTGCGGATTTAGTGGTGTTTACTTACCCAGGGAGTGATAGTCGAATGCTAATAAGAATCGTACTTAATGGAGTGCTTACTTAATGATAATAAGAAATATACAGTACACTACAGATAGGAAAGAAAACACAAAACTAGTGCTGTCAATAGATTGTAATCAAATGCATAGCAGAATTATTGCTTAATCAGCCATTCAGTCAAACACCACTGGGAAACTTTTGCTAGGAAAACCCCCCCCATTTACAGCCATGAACTGTTTTGGCAGATATTGTTGACAAATTGGCTTATAAAGACATTTTACTGTAGTTTTATTTTCATATCATTGAACATCTTTTGCCTACAGTCCACAACAATTCATGTGTCAGTTGAGTTTGCCATCTGTCCAAGGTAGACTTTAAGGGTTAGTTTATATAACACAAAGGAAGATATTTTTAAGAATGCTTACATTGTTTCTGTCCATGCAATTATACTTAGTGGAGTCCAAAACAGCATTACATTTTCCAGATATTTCGTTGTATTGCTCCTTACTTGTTTTTCAGCATCTCACAGAAAGAGCTGCATGTTTTTATTTTATTTTATTTTATTTATTTTTATTTTCTTTACTCTCAGAATCTTGTTCTTATGGTGAAAAATATATGGGAAAGGCGCAACAGAAGGAATTTTGTATTTGGACAAAAAGGATATTTGTAAGGTTTGGCAAACTTAATGCATGTTCATACAAAGAACGATCACTATAGACATCAACTACAGACATTAACTATAGCATTCACACAAACAGATGATAATGTTCTGTTTACTAAAATGTTGTAGTTATCATTCTTAGTGCAAGGACTAGTGACAAGCAACAAGCAACAGGATATTGTTTTGGTTGCTTCATTTCCAAATTCTGCAGCATTTCACTGGCTATGTTGTGAGTGTGTTTTAAGTGTACTATAATGGAAACACTCTGTGACTGCTGCACTTTCAGTAGTAATACTATGAGTCCCTTTAGCCAACTGTCACCTCAAATATGAAATGAGCAGTGCCTGTTTTTCATTTTCTCCCTGTCTTTTTTACCTTCAGACAACGCTTACCCAAAGCACAGAGCGCCTATTGTTTTGTGTGCTGTAATGAGCTCTTTTTGCTCAGCGGACTGTGTGAATATGCAGTTTTATATTTAGCAGCACACCCCCACCACAGCACTTTTCAAAGATGCTTGTGGCTAACCCTGAATCCCCTATTGAGCCTTAAAGAAACATAAAGAGGCGAGATGCAGAGGCCTCAGTGCTGGAGAATGAAATTTCACGCATGCAGCGGGAGATAGTCACAAAATGTTGACTGGCCTTACAAAAACAGGAGGAGTCATCGCAAAATCACAACAGAGAGTAGGATATGCTCCATTATCCAGCTGAGTACAGAAAAACAGAGAGATGTTTATTTATTTTTTTTGGCCAATATATTCTGGAAAGTGCACGTGGGGGGAGTCAATTTTCATGATGCACACTACATTTTAGACTAAAAGTTTTTTTTTTTTTTCTCTACTGTTTTAATACATTTAATTCTGTTATGTAGTGTATTAAGGATCATAATCAATCTAAAGCTCATTTAAACAACAAATTATATAACAAACCAAAATTTTAGAGGAAAAAAAAATGCTAAATAGTACATTAAATGTAAGTTTTGCCCCCCCCCCCCCCAGCTTAAACAGAAAAGCATGGTGCAAATAAGTTAACATCAGGGAGTGCATGAAATGACAAAATGTATAAACTAAATGCAATGTAAGGATTCATATTTACTTTTGATTCATATTTAATATAATTATGACTGAGCTTAAGTTTCAGACCTCTGATAAATGGCTCAACATTGCACTTTGAAATGAATTATGAAAATGCATAGGAATATGAATGCTAAAATGTAATCTGCATACACAAATGATTTAGATTAAATCTGCACAGTTTTTAAGCTTTTTAGAGCTTTTATCGATTTAATCCATGCAATTAACGTCATTCACTTATTCGTTTTATTCTTCACCAATATAAATAATTACATATGAAGAAATGACTTCCACTTTCATTTCAATTGAAATGATGTAAATTCATCTGTTAGGGTTAGGTATATCAGGTTGCTTCACGAAGGCCACCATGTTGACATCACTTGACCAGATTAATAGCATTTGCTTGATTTTAGTAACTCAGTGGTGGATCCTGGAATGGGCGACACAGTCAGTTGCTCTGAGGTGGCACAGACCCCCCACTCCAGCATACAAGTGAAAACTCACTTTTCATACACAGCTGTGGTAGTTTCACAACATTACACTGTGCATCATTTCATCCATCCCGCCCTCTTCAGCTGTTATCTGTCTGACCATAGAAACAAGATAAGCGTGAAGATAAACAAGTTAAGCTGCGAATGAAATCTGCTAGAAGCTAGGACAGGTGAAATTAGTTAAATCACAAAATAAAATGAGTTCCATCTAGTAAATGTAGACTCATCCACTGATAATAAAGTAGCAATTTTACTTGTATTGTCCAATACTCCATGATAAGATCCAAGATAAGAGACATTTTCACTGCTGTACCAACGAGCAATGAGCTTTTTTTTTTTTTTTTTTAGCTTCGTTCTTTTGCATTATTTTATTGTGCAGTTGTATTCTACATCTTGTTTGAAATTCATAATTACCATATGCAGTTTTGTGTATGTTTGTTTTGTGGTAGGATGCAAAATAACTCTTTTGTGTATTTAGTGGATTTCTGGCAGTAAAAAAAAAAAAAAAAAATCCTCCTATTGTAACAGAGTAAAGATTTTCAACACACTTAAAAAAGAAGCAAAAAATATAAATTAAAATCTGAGTGGATAAAATGAAGTTTAGAATGAATGCTAATGCAGGCATAATTGAACTGTCAGTATTATTTTAGACTTTCTTACATTAAAAAAACGACTTCTAAGGTTTACTGGTGGTCTGATGTGGAACAAAGCCATGCTTTGTTTTCCACATCAATGAGAAATATTGTTTCGTCGGTAAAGGTAATTCGCTGTGCATCTCGATAAGTATGTGCTAAAGAAAAAACTACAAAAGCATACATAGCTTTATAGTTATATTGACATTCACAACATGTATCTCAATCTTACTTTGCAAAATGTTTCTTACTTCAATCATAATGTTATTAGTGTGGCTAATATCTGTCCGTCTCAGAAGTCCATTGAGAGTAAACACTGTATTTCCCATGAGTGCTTGCACTGAAGATCAGTGCTCTGATCTAGTGAGGCTCAACCTGTGCTGTGTCCTCTGGAGGAATGTGTCCGTTAATGATACATCCTAATCTTTAATGAACACAGCACCAGCACTGAACAACAACACCAGCAGAGAAACATCAAATGTTACATAATACATTAAAGTTGTATTAAACCTTTACTGAGAGTTCACCCGAAAAAAATGAAAGCCATTTACTCAACCTCATGTTGCACCAAACTGCATTGCTACTTAAGTCTTTAGAAGCCATATGGTAAGTTATTATTCATCCACCACAGCTCTCAAATATCATAACTTGTTCGCATTCACACATGGTGCCTCAAAGCGCTATATTCACGTTAGTATGGATAGTAGCAGAATTGTGTCTTTTCACAGCATTAATTACTAATAGGTTTGCTAGATGGTGTGTCTGATCCGTGTCCCTTTTAAGAGCATTGAGTTATGTACTGTCGTAACAACCATCCCACTATTGTTTAATTTAATGATTGTACAGCTCTATTCAAACCGTAATCCCGGAGTGTGCATAGAAAGCAGCGCGGCACATGATGAATTTGAGCGTTATGTATCACTAGAGCACATTTAGGCCTACACATTACTGGAAAAGACAAGAATTAAAGGATTGCTGTTCTCAGTACAAGCTAATGACTGGATTGGACAGCTATAAATATTATATGAGTGATTATTTGGGAAGAAGAGCGCTGACAGTTATTGTGACAAAGCTTTACTGTAAATTCATATTTACATGACAAGCAGTACAGGATTTGAATATTTCGGTTCGAAATCCCTCAATTTGCAGCCAGTCATTTTGTTATCCTGTCCCACAGCTTTCAAATAATTTAGAGGACTTTGAGTGGCTACACAAAGACGGCTTCCTGCTTTAAACCTCGAACACGCCATTTGAAATTCAAAAGAGAAGGAATGAATTAGGCCTTTCCTCCCATCTCTGGGCAGGACAACAGCTGGTGTAGTCACAGCGCTGATCGCAGAGTGTCTGTCTCGCAGAAGAGGATGCAGGAGCTAACATCCTCCAGGTCTCAAGTATGTTGAGGATGTAGATGGTGGTTTATGATATCTCTCTCATCTGACTGTCTGATAGTGCCACTAAACTTCCTGTCTTTGCAAATGAGATTTTAATCTGTGGTTCCCCAGGGATGTGCTGAAGCACTTCCGCTCATGCTGTGGCTCCCAGCAGCACTCTTGTCTGTCACAGACAGATTGCACCGCTTGAAACAATTCTACACCTCAGAAACACAGGGGTTCTATGCCTGCTCTCCAGCAATAAGGTCTGCTGCGCAAGAAGCAATCGACAGAATGTCACAGCACACAAACACATTGAGGTACAAACACAAATAATTTTTTGTTACTTACAGTGTCCTGGAATGTTTGTTTAGACAAAATGATGGTCTTTATGAACTTTTAGAAAGTCTAGACCCCTGCTCCTGGAGAGCTACCATCCTTCAGAGTTCATCTCCAGCCCCAATCAAACACACCTGAACCAGCTAATCAAGGTGTTCAAGATTACATGAAAATTTCAGACAGGTATGTTGGAGCAGGACTGCCAATGGAGTCTGCAGGATTGAAGCTCTCTAGGAGCAGAACTGGAGACCCCTGGTCTGAGTATAATCTGCAGATTTTTGGCTCTAAAATGTCTGTGCCCATAAGCAAGCAGTTCACATTCAATCAGAGGTCCTGTGCCAACCTGTGCAATACATGTAGCCTTAGAGATCTCCTTGAGTTCTATATTGGAGTCATTGTAGGACCTGCAGACTTGTAAACACAACTCCCAGAGCTTTTGAGAAAACTCTAGCTATATTTGTGTGAAATATCCATTGAATGGGCATAAACAATCTGTCATTGTAGGCTGAGAAAAATGACATAAGGTACTTTTTCTTAGGCATCTAACCAGAAGGTTAAACCTGTACAACAGCCAGTCTTCACAGCACCATCTGTCCTCCTGCTGTCAGAGGACAAAGTGTGAGAAGTTGCACTGCGGCATAAGCATCATAATCAGCACGAGACCTTTTCCTTGACATAAAGTGATTATGGGTTCCCCATTTCAGTAGCCACAGGACAATCAAAATCTCTTTGAACTTATCATCAAATGACTTGTAAGCATGTGTTCCTTTGGACGGCAAGAGGGAAATGTTCAATTCACCATGATATCTGCTCTGGAACAGTAAGTTTTCTGTGTTCAAGAGTAGGACAAAATGATTCTTCATGCGGAGGTCACCCAATTTAATACTCTCCCAGTTAGAAAGAAAGTTACACAGCAGAAGCTGGGCTGCAGTACAAAATAAATAGAATAGCATTTAAAACCTTTATCTGGTTAAGGGAAACTCTTCATGCATCTCAGGTAGAACAATTGGAGAATTTCGCTTTATCCGCACAACCAAACTAACAGTTGATTTAAGGTAACTGGAGGGACTTTAAAAGAAGAGCTTTGAACATAAACATGAAGTTGTCAAATAAGTGAATTTCCTCAGTTGATGTATCATTAGATCATTTGTGTTGAAGAGCATGCCGTACAGTATGCAGGTACAGGACAGTGGATATGACATTAGCTAATCTAAATCCCATGGAGTTAATCAAAGAGGAAACTAGAATCAGGATTTGAAATGTATGAAAACCCATTCATAAAAATTCATATTTCAATGGCAATAAATTATCCTAATTTAGACAGATCAGAAATGTACAACATTCTACAATTTAATGCCAAAGAAGCAAAGATCATATGATGAGAATTTAAAAACAGCTATGAGGCTGATCAGTACTATTGTGACAAAGGCAAGTGGTCAATCAGGTAAGTTTAAGACAGAAACATTAGAAAGAAGTGCTCTGCCTTATACCTTTCTAAAAAATTTCACCTTTCACAAAAAAAAAAAAGAAAAAATATTTTCCTGGAAAATATTAAGGGGGCATTTAGGTTCTTTTATACATTAAGGACCTAGATGTCAGAAGTGAAGAGGAGATTAGATCAGTCTACTGAAACATCAAGGTCAGACCGTGTAAAAAAATAATAAAATAAAAAAATAATAATATATATATATATATATATATATATATATATATATATATATATATATATATATATGTGTGTGTGTGGTGTGTGTGTGTGTGGTGTGTGTGTGTGTGTGTGTGTGTGTGTGTGTGTGTGTGTATATATAAAATAATTAAAAAAACAAAAACTAAACTGAGATACAGCGCTCCAAAATGAATAAGCAACAAGCAAATCCTAGCTCCTGTACTAAACAGCTTGCTTCTTTGTTGATTGTTCAGAATCAGTATAAAATATATCTATTCCTTGGTAAAAGACTCAAAATGCCTTTCTCCATGCAAACAACCCCTTCACTTAAATGCCATCCTACGGAGTACTGATAGTCCAAATAAAATTAAAGATTGGACTTTGGAAGTCTTTCGTGAACCTCGGTTCTCAATGTTTTACACTTCCTTTGGCTATCCCATCCTAATCCCTCTATCTCCCGATAAGCTGGAGAATTAGTCCTGGGCTAAGCAGAGTTTTTTCCCCAATGTTGAATAATCCCTAACTGAGCTACTCAAATTGAAAATCCTTTTGATGTCTAGTCAAACAAATATTCATACTGTGTGTGTGTGTGTGTGTGTGTGTGTGTGTGTGTGTGTGTGAGTGTCTGTGTGTGTGGGTGTGTGGGTGTGTGTATGTATGTGTGTATATATATATATATATATATATATATATATATATATATATATATCTATATATATATATATATATATATATACACACACACAACTTGCAATAAAGTTAAGGCCCCAACAGAGAACCTGGGACTGTGATCGATTATCTCCATGGTGTGACTTCCCCAGAGAATGAATCTAGACAGTGTCTATCCCTGAGTCACCAACTGTGGAAGATTACATTAAGAAGACATTAGAATAAGGCCTGCTGTTTATTGATCACCAAAGTTTTAAAAAAGCAGCTGTAAAAACTACTGTCTTCCTCTATTACATCTTGTTGTCTTTGAGTAAATAAAAAGAGGGAAAATATTGACTGATATGGTCTTTTTTTAGTGCTTAGAACCAGCTGTCATTGTGAATACTCAGTGATGCTGTATGGACTGATGAATGTTCCCGCTTCTGGATAATGACTTGTGCTTTAGTCATCACCTTTGCAAAGCAATGCTTACTTTACTATGAGATTAGACAATTTAATCATTTATTAAAACCATGACAAGTATTTTACAACTATATAATATTTGTGTAGATTTTATGTAAATGTCTCTTACTAGAAAATATGGTTCACCTGCGTCTCACTGCACTTAATATTTTCTCCCAAATCTATCTCTACAGAGAGATTTTTTTCCCCTTTCTTTCCAACTATCACCTCTGTCTCACTCACTAAGGGAACTTGTAGGGCACCATCTTCTTTAAAGCTGTTTTCAAACAATACGTATTGTTTTAAGTGCTATACAAATAAAACTGATTTGACTCGACTACATCTATGTGACATTTTGGTATAGTACACCTTTCTGAAAATGAAAATATTGTGACAGAACTATGAATGGAATCGCTGAAGAACAAGTCATTACAAAAAATCACTAGATTTGGGAAAACAACAACAAAACAACCTCATGGAGGACAATGTTTGTTGATTTGACTTTCAATTCAAAACACTTACATATAAAATGTGCAGACTTTTGTATTTTAAGAGAAGTATTTATAATTGAAAATGTAATGAAACAGACATCTGGTGGGAATCCTAAGCTTTTTAAATTTGTGACCTACTTTAGTAGGTTAACATGAAATTTTAATCCTATGGCTTCTCCCCTCACATCTTTGTTAAAGTAACTAAAACTGAAGCAGCTAACTGAACTTTCACCAATTTTCAAAAACATTTTTTCTAGTAATTGATGCAAGACATCCATCTTTCATTTGAGTGCAGGAGTAAACATTTCACATCAGTTTTTGGAAACATAAGGCAGCATTAATAATCAAACGAGCATGCAAAATGCATCAGACAGTCACTAAACAGTCTTCTAAAATGAGTGAAGGCAGGCTGATCGTGACTTGCATGAAGGTGGCCAAGTTAATCAAGATTGCATTAAGAGGACATTAGAATAAGGCCTGCATTGCATTAGTCGCTTTAAAATACAGTTAAATTCATTTTTATTCATTATTCTTTTTATTTTATGTGTGAGAATGTGGTAATGTGATATTCGACACCTGTGCAAACCAAATTTCCTAAGGGATGAAATAAACTGAATTGAACTGATTGGGTAAAATTTACACCAAACCTTCATAGTGCCTAAAACCTGTTTCAGTTTTTGAACGTTAGAGGTGAGAGAATCCATCAGCCATATCTTGTACAGATTGACACAGACACAAAATCCTAGAGTACGTCCACTCACCCAGAGGCTGAACACATCGCAAGCCTATTGGATTTTTCTTCTCTATGTTTTGCTTCACTTTAGATTCAGACCAGGTTTCAGAATACGTTGACTGTTTATTTCAAACACGACAGTATAGATCATTTTCAACAAACTACTGTGTCACACCTGGCTCGTTTGGAGCACTTGTTTTAGAACCCGCCACATTTTCTCTCTTATTTTGTTTGTTTAGGCATATATGAAAATGGCAATTGATCTGCACCAAAATAATCAGTCATAGATCACCTGAATGAAGTTGTCTCAACCTAACTAAAAAACTCTGGCGCGGTTTGGTTGTGGTGAGAAAGCAATCTTACCCAACAAAGCAGCAATGTCTGATTCTGTGGATCAGCACATTGGTATCACAGTTAAAGAGCACCTCTTCATCTTAAAACATTCATTCATTCTAATTGCTCTTTCTCGAAACAGGTGCAATGCAAGAATGCTGTCTCAACAAAACCTTGATTCTCGCTCAGAGAGGGAATGACGGCTACATTCATGTAAGTGTGTGTGTGTGCGTGTGTGTGTGTGTCAACAGCTACAGATAAAACCCACAGAGCTTACTTGTCAATCCATCATGATGGATGGTGTTATGAGTGCAATCCCAGAACATAAACAGTTGCTCTCTCCAATGAGAGGACAGTTTTACTCACGTGTCTTACATTAACATTGGTACACCCTGAAATGTTGCCTTGTGAAAGCAAACAAAGCCTTAAAGAAAGTGCTACGTTGTAACAATCTAATCCCAGTCTGAAAATAACCTTAGAGATTGTTTATTGTTTTACATATTGTGTAGTGTGGTGTTACAGCACACAATGCACACATATGAGCTGTAGTACTAGATTTGTGTTGATATCACGGATTCAGCTCAAACAGATCAATCTCCACCTATACAGTTCAGCTGAATCAATTTAAATGTATCTATACTGAAGATCCTGTTCAGTAGCAGTTCTTGCTGCCTTCTACACTGCACTGACCTTTTCACATAATCATACATTTTTAACACACCTGGATCAGTCACAGGAATATCATCATTCTGGCATTCATGGACAGAATTCCCCAAATACATATGTTTTTGAGTCCTATGAAGCATTCCTAAGGTTGATGGAGTATCAGTAAAATCCTCTTCCTCGTTAGCTTTTCCGTCATTCTTACAACCATCCTAGGCTATGAACACATGGTCAGAAGAATATCCTGATGTTCCAGCTGTTGAGGATGTGTCACGGCAAAGCGGTCTGGCAGGACGCCCATATCAGACGTGCCATCTGCCACCAAAGCCCAAGCAGACGTTCAATGTCATCCAGTGACCAAGACAGGAGATCACAGACAGCTAGGCCTATAGGCAGTGCATTCTGGCCAGTATACCCATAATGCTCTAACTCAACTGCAAATTATCCAAACCTATTGCATTTGCTTAAAAAGCTATTACTTGGAACTAAATTATATCTTCATAGTATGAACCATTTCATTTTTTTTTATTGATTACAGTCTATCTATCTATCTATCTATCTATCTATCTATCTATCTATCTATCTATCTAATTGCAAGATAAGAATATTAAAAATAGTATCATGTTCAAAATGCATTGGTGGAAATGCTTCGAAAACATTATTATATTGCTGCAATGACATTTTACGCAAACTTGAATCACTGAAATCTATAATCGGCTTCCCATCAGTTTTACCCCCCCAAACATTTTCCCCTAGAAACTTCAAAACAGGATTATTTTTGTGTTCTGTCATTTATACACAGCATTTGATTTGTATCACATATGGTAAATAGTCCACAGAAAACATCGCCACAAACCTAATCCTATGAATTTTTTTTTCCAAAGGGAGGAATGTATTTTGTGAAAGCCAGTGCCATTTGGACAGATGGGATTCATTTCACGGTTCACACTCTCAATGTGATTAAAAAGTTAAATGCTGTTGAGAAAAGAGAAAAGCATCACGCACACATTCTGCCAACAAAGTATGTAAGGACATGGCAGCTCAGAGCATATGTGGCAGCTGCCAATCCAATTGACACAATGCTCTTTCCCTCTGGAGTGTTTACTGACAGCCCGACTAAATCTGGACTAAGTCACATTTTAAAATAAGAGCATAGTCATAGTGGTTTATCAAAATTAATGGAAACGTTTTATTAATCCAGGGATATACTTTTTACATTTTTGACATTCTTCATGGAATATTTTTTACATTTTAATAGATATAACTTTGGGGGAAATTCCATTATATTACATATATTTGGAAAAATGAATCAGAAATCCTTTCTAATACATTTACAGTACATGAATGTATTGAAAAATAATAGTATATGACATATATATGTATGTATGTATGTATGTATGTATATATATATATATATATGTATGTATGTATGTATGTATGTATATATATATATATATATATATATATATATATATGTCTGTATGTATGTATGTATGTGTATATATATATATATATATATATATATGAGTATATTTATGCAAACAATGTAGTAACGAGTAATAAAAACCGTGCTGTCCTTTATTGCAAGGCATTCGTTGTCAGACACTTGAGTGCACAATCCCATATTACCAATGGAAACGGGCAAACCCTCTTTATTCCCCAGCCCTCATCGCTGCTTAATATGTCTGCTGATACCTGGAGGAGTCTGTGAAGCAGTACCCAGACCATTATTCACTCCTGTATGTAGCTCTGTGTTGATTCTGTGAATCGTACAATTTCCTCCAGGCAGCACACAATGTTTGTCAGTGAAAAATGGACTCAGTGCATTGAACAAGGCCACTTTCACAGGGAAAATAAATGCTCACCATACAGTATGTATCCATAGGGCCAATGGTGCTGATAAAATATAGCTGAGAGAATTATATCCGTCTTGTTTCACAAGGACTGTTCGTGGCCTCCACTACTCCATACTGTTATTCCTGGTTGAGGAGGATGTGCTGTCATTTTCCTGTCACCTTTAAAGTCAGGATTGAAGTGCTATAAGATTTATGAAATTAAATTCCCATTTTTACACTGGACATTCCATCAGGCTCAGCTGAGGGCTGGGCAAACAGGACCTCCTAAAGACCTTCACCCTGTCAATAACAAGTCCCATGATCACTTATCTTTGAGGAGCATACATACATTTTTTCGCTAGTGATTCTAGGCTCCTTATTAAATGGTCAATAAATCACATATTAAATGATTCATTTTAA
This sequence comes from Cyprinus carpio, assembly GCF_018340385.1. Lineage (NCBI taxonomy): Eukaryota > Metazoa > Chordata > Actinopteri > Cypriniformes > Cyprinidae > Cyprinus > Cyprinus carpio. The sequence goes on along the minus strand of NC_056610.1, from coordinate 5,141,441 downwards.
AATAAGAACCTGAACATTTTATGAAAATTGAAAATTTTATTGTATTTATTTATACTGTGAAGCCTCTCTTAATATCTTTGACTCATTCTTCATGGAATACTGTACATATAATACATAAAGCAATTTACACATAAACACTGTTCATTTTAAGAATAGGAGCAAACATAATGTTAGGATTTTAATGCAAATAAATTGGGGTGGGGGTCCAGTATATTATAATACACGTTATTCTTTGAATGATGAATGTTTGGATAACATTCAATATAACTGATATAAATAATTATATAAGTTCAGAAAAAGTTTTATTATTATTATTA